>NW_028269989.1:163007-326015 GCF_054644295.1 Miniopterus natalensis | reverse complement strand
TCTCTAACGCTAGCGCTCAACATAACCCTTACCCTATGTCCAATCGTAACCTTTACCGGATCTCTAAAGCTAGCCATCAACATAACCCTAACCCTAGGTCTAATCGTAACCCTAACCGGATCTCTAACCCTAGACCTCAACATAACCGTAACCCTAGGTCCAATGGGAACCCTAACCGGATCTCTAACCGTAGCCCACAACATAACCCTAACCCTAGGTCCAATCGTAACCCTAACCGGATCTCTAATCCGAGCCCTCAACATAACCCTAACGCTAGGTCTAATCGTAACCCTGACCGGAACTGTAACCCTAGCCCTCAACATAACCCTAACGCTAGGTCCAATCGAATCCGAAGCGGATGTCTAATCCTAGCCCTCAACATAACCCTAACACAAGGTCCTATTGTAACCCAAACCGTCTCTCTAAACCTAGCCGTCAACATAACCCTAACCCAAGGTCCTATCGTAACCCTAAACGTCTCTCTAACCCTAGCCCTCAACATAACCCTAACCCTAGTCCAATCGTAACCCCAACCGTTTCTCTAACCAGAGCCCTCAACATAAATCTAACCCTAGGTCCAATCGTAACCCTGACCGAATCTCTAACCCCAGCCCTCAATATAACACTAACCCTAGGTCCAAGCAAAACCCTATCTGTCTCTCTAACCTTAGCCCTCAAGATAACCCTCACCCTAGGTCCAATCGTAATCCTAACCGGATCTCTAACAGTAACCCTAAACATAACTCTAACCCTAGGTCCAATCGAAACCCTAACCGTATCTCTATCCCTAGCCCTCAACATAACCCTAACTCTAGGTCCAATCGGAACCCTAACCGGATCTCTAACCCAAACCCTCAACATAACCGTAACCCTAGGTCCAATCGGAACCCTAATCAGAACTCTAAACCTAGCCCTCAACATAACCCTAACCCTAGGTGTAATCGTAACCCTAAACGGATATTTAACCCTAGCCCTAAACATAACCCTAACCCTAGGTCCTATGGGAACTATAACCTGATCTCTAACCCTAGCCCTCAACATAACCCTAACCCTAGGCCCAATCGTAACACTAACCTGATCTCTAACCCTAGCCCTCAACATAACCCTAACCCTATGTCCAATCGTATCCCTAACCGGATCTCTAACCCTAACCCTAAACATAACACTCACCCTAGCTCCAATCGGAACCCTAACAGTATCTCTAACCCTAGCCCTCAACTTAACCCTAACGCTAGGTCCAATCGGAACCCTAACCGCATCTCTAACCCTAGCCCTCAACATAAGCCTAACCCTAGGTCCAATCGGAACTCTAACCGGATCTCTAACCCTAACTCTAAACATAACACTCACCCTAGGTCCAATCGGAACCCTAACCGGATCTCTAAACATCGCCCTCAACATAACCCTAACGCTAGGTCCA
This sequence comes from Miniopterus natalensis, assembly GCF_054644295.1. Classification (NCBI taxonomy): domain Eukaryota; kingdom Metazoa; phylum Chordata; class Mammalia; order Chiroptera; family Miniopteridae; genus Miniopterus; species Miniopterus natalensis. The sequence continues at coordinate 324,595 of NW_028269989.1, read as the reverse complement.
ATCGAAACCCTAACCGGATCTCTAACCCTAGCCTTCAACATAACCCAAACCCTAGGTCCAATCGTAACCCTAACTTGATCTCTAACTCTAGCCCTCAACATGACCCTAACCCTAGGTACAATCGGAACCCTAACCGGATCTCTAACCCAAGCCCTCACCATAACCCTTACCCTAGGTCCAATCGTAACCCTAACCGGATCACTAACCCTAGCCCTGAACATAACCCTAACCCTAGGTCCAATCGGATCCCTAACCGGATCTCTAATCCAAGCTCTCACCATAACCCTAACCCTAGGTCCTATCGTAACCCTAACCGGATCTCTAACCATAGCCCTAAACATAACCCTAACCCTAGGTCCAATCGGAATCCTAACCTGCTCTCTAACCGTAGCCCTCAACTTAACCCTAACCCTAGGTCGAATAGGAACCCTAACCGGATCTCTAAATCTAGCCCTCAACATAACCCTAACCCTAGATCCAATCGAAACCCTAACCGGATCTCTAACCCTAGCCCTCAACATAACCCTAACCCTAGGTGCAATCGTATCCCTAACCGGATTTTTAAATCTAGCCCTCAACATAACCCTAACCCTAGGTCCGATCGTAACCCTAACCGGATGTCTAACCCTAGCCCTCAACGTAACCCTAACCTTAGGTCCAATCGTAACCCTAACCGGAACTCTAACCCTAGCCCTCAACATAACCCTAACCTTAGGTCCAATCGGAACCCTAAACGGATCTCTAACCCTAGTCCTCAACGTAACCCTAACCCAAGGTCCAATCGGAACCCTAACTGATTCTCTAACCCTAGCCCTCAAAGTAACCCTAACCCTAGGTCTAATCGGAACCCTAACCGGATCTCTAACCCAAGCCCTCACCATACCCCTAACCCTAGGTCCAATCGTAACCCTAAAGGGATCTCTAACCATATCCCTCAACATAACCCTAACCCTAGGTCCAATCGGAACTCTAACCGGATCTCTAACCCTAGCCCTCAACATAACCCTAACCCTAGGTGCAATCGTATCCCTAACCGGATTTCTAAATCTAGCCCTCAACATAACTTTAACCCTAGGTCCGATCGTAACCCTAAGCGGATGTCTAACCCTAGCCCTAAACGTAACCCTAACCCTAGGTCCAATCGTAACCCTAAAGGGATCTCTAACCATATCCGTCAACATAACCCTAACCCTAGGTCCAATCGGAACCCTAACCGGATCTCTAACCCTAGCCCTCAACATAACTCTAACCCTAGGTCCAATCGTAACCCTAACCGGATCTCTAACTCTATCCCTCAACATAACCCTAATCCTAGGTGCAATCGTAACCCTAACCGGATCTCTAACCCTAGCCCTCAACATAACCCTAACCCTAGGTCCAATAGTAACCCTCACCGGATCCTGAACCCTACCCTCAACATAACCCTAACCCTATGTCCAATGGGAATCCTAATCGGATCTCTAACCCTAGCCCTCAACATAACCCTAACCCTAGGTCCAATCGTAACCCTAACCGGATCTCTAACCCGAACCCTAAACATAACCCTAACCCTAGGTCCAATCGTAACCCTAACCGGATCTCTAACAGTAACCCTAAACATAACACTAATCCTAGGTCCAATCGGAACCCTAACCGTATCTCTAATCCTAGACCTCAACATAACCCTAACCCTAGGTCCAATCGGAACCCTAACCGGATCTCTAACCCTAGCCCTCAACATAATCCTAACCCTAGGTCCAATGGTAACCCTAACCGGATCTCTAACACTGGCCTTCAACATAACCCTAACCCTAGGTCCAATCATAACCCTAACTTGATCTCTAACCCTAGCCCTCAACATAACCCTAACCCTAGGTACAATCGGAACCCTAAACGGATCTCTAACCCAAGCCCTCACCATAACCCTAACCCTAGGTCCAAACGTAACCCTAACCGGATCTCTAACCATAGCCCTCAACATAACCCTAACCCTAGGTCCAATCAGAACCCTAACCGGATCTCTAACCCTAGCCCTCAACAGAACCCTAACCCTAGGTCCAATCGTAACCCTAACCGGATCTCTAACCCTAGCCCTCAACATACCCCTAACCCTAGGTCCAATCGTAACCCTAACCGGATCTCTAACCCTAGCCCGCAATATACCCCTAACCCTAGGTCCAATCGTAACCCTAAACGGATCTCTAACCCTAGTCCTCAACATAACCCTAACCCTAGGTCCAATCGTAACCCTAACCGGATCTCTAACCTTAGCCCTCAACATAACCCTAACCCTAGGTCCAATCGGAACCCTAAAAGTATATCTAACCCTAGCCGTCAACATAACCCTAACCCTAGGTCCAATCGTAACCCTAAACGGATCTCTAACCCTAGTCCTCAACATAACCCTAACCCTAGGTCCAATCCTAACCCTAACCGGATCTCTAACAGTAACCCTAAACATAACTCTAACCCTAGGTTCAATCGAAACCTTAACCGTATCTCTAACCCTAGCCCCTAACATAACCCTAACCCTAGGCCGAATCGTTACCCTAACCGGATCTCTAACCCTAGCCCTCAACATAACCCTAACCCTAGGTCTAATCGGGACCCTAACCGGATCTCTAAACCTAGCCCTCAACATAACCCTAACCCTCGGTCAAATCGTAAGAATAACCGGGTCCTGAACCCCAGCCCTCAACATAACCCTAACCCTAGGTCCAATCGGAACCCTAACCGGATCTCTAACCCTAGTCCTCAACATAACCCTAACCCTAGGACTAATCGTAACCCTAACCGGATCTCTAACCCTAGACCTCAACATAACCCTAACCCTAGGTCCAATGGGAACCCTAACCGGATCTCTAACCGTAGCCCTCAACATAACCCTAACCCTAGGTCCAATCGTAACCCTAACCGGATCTCTAATCCGAGCCCTCAACATAACACTAACACTACGTCTAATCGTAACCCTGACCGGAACTGTAACCCTATCCCTCAACATAACCCTAACGCTAGGTCCAATCGAATCCGAAGCGGATGTCTAATCCTAGCCCTCAACATAACCCTAACACAAGGTCCTATTGTAACCCTAACCGTCTCTCTAACCCTAGCCGTCAACATAACCCTAACCCAAGGTCCTATCGTAACCCTAAACGTCTCTCTAACCCTAGCCCTCAACATAACCCTAACCCTATGTCCAGTCGTAACCCCAACCGTCTCTCTAACCAGAGCCCTCAACATAAATCTAACCCTAGGTCCAATCGAAACCCTGACCGAATCTCTAACCCCAGCCCTCAATATAACACTAACCCTAGGTCCAAGCAAAACCCTATCTGTCTCTCTAACCTTAGCCCTCAAGATAACCCTCACCCTAGGTCCAATCGTAAACCTAACCGTCTCTCTAACCCTAGCCCTCAACATAGCCCTAATCGTAGGTCCAATCGTAACCCTAACTTGATCTCTAACCCTAGCCCTCAACATAACCCTAACCCTAGGTCCAATTGTAACCCTACCAGGATCTCTAATCCTAGCCCTCAACATAACCCTAACACTAGGTCAATCGTAACCCTATTGGGATCTCTAACGCTAGCCCTCAACATAACCCTCACCCTAGGTCCAATCGGAACCCTAACCGTAACTCTAACCCTAGCCCTCACCATAAGCCTAACCCTAGGTCCAATCGTAACCCTATTGGGATCTCTAACCCTAGCCCTCAACTTAACCCTAACGCTAGGTCCAATCGGAACCCTAACCGCATCTCTAACCCTAGCCCTCAACATAAGCCTAACCCTATGTCCAATCGGAACCCTAACCGGATCTCTAACCCTAACCCTAAACATAACACTCACCCTAGGTCCAATCTGAACCCTAACTGGATCTCTAAACATCGCCCTCAACATAACCCTAACCCTAGGTTTAATCGAAACCCTAACCGGATCTCTAAACCTAGCCTTCAACATAACCCTAACCCTAGGTCCTATGGGAACTATAACCTGATCTCTAACCCTAGCCCTCAACATAACCCTAACCCTAGGTCCTATGGGAACTATAACCTGATCTCTAACCCTAGCCCTCAACATAACCCTAACCCTAGGCCCAATCGTTACCCTAACCGGATCTCTAACCCTAGCCCTCAACATAACCCTAACCGTCGGTCAAATCGTAAGAATAACCGGATCCTGAACCCCAGCCCTCAACATCACCCTAACCCTAGGTCTAATCGGAACCCTAACCGTATCTCTAACCCTAGCCCTCAACATAACCCTAACCCTAGGTCCAATCGTAACCCTAACCGTCTCTCTAACCCTAGCCCTCAACATAACCCTAACAGTAGGTCCAATCGTAACCCTAACCGGATCTCTAACCCTAGCCCTCAACATAACCCTAACCCTAGGTCCAATCGTAACCCTATCAGGGTCTCTAACGCTAGCGCTCAACATAACCCTTACCCTATGTCCAATCGTAACCTTTACCGGATCTCTAAAGCTAGCCATCAACATAACCCTAACCCTAGGTCTAATCGTAACCCTAACGTGATCTCTAACCCTAGCCCTCAACATAACCCTAACCCTAGGTACAATCGGAACCCTAAACGGATCTCTAACCCAAGCCCTCACCATAACCCTAACCCTAGGTCCAAACGTAACCCTAACCGGATCTCTAACCATAGCCCACAACATAACCGTAACCCTAGGTCCAATGGGAACCCTAACCGGATCTCTAACCGTAGCCCTCAACATAACCCTAACCCTAGGTCCAATCGTAACCCTAACCGGATCTCTAATCCGAGCCCTCAACATAACCCTAACGCTAGGTCTAATCGTAACCCTGACCGGAACTGTAACCCTAGCCCTCAACATAACCCTAACGCTAGGTCCAATCGAATCCGAAGCGGATGTCTAATCCTAGCCCTCAACATAACCCTAACACAAGGTCCTATTGTAACCCTAACCGTCTCTCTAAACCTAGCCGTCAACATAACCCTAACCCAAGGTCCTATCGTAACCCTAAACGTCTCTCTAACCCTAGCCCTCAACATAACCCTAACCCTAGTCCAATCGTAACCCCAACCGTCTCTCTAAACAGAGCCCTCAACATAAATCTAACCCTAGGTCCAATCGTAACCCTGACCGAATCTCTAACCCCAGCCCTCAATATAACACTAACCCTAGGTCCAAGCAAAACCCTATTTGTCTCTCTAACCTTAGCCCTCAAGATAACCCTCACCCTAGGTCCAATCGTAACCCTAACCGTCTCTCTAACCCTAGCCCTCAACATAGCCCTAATCCTAGGTCCAATCGTAACCCTAACCGTCTCTCTAACCCTAGCCCTCAACATAACCCTAACCCTAGGTCCTATCGTAACCCTACCAGGATCTCTAATCCTAGCCCTCAACATAACCGTAACACTAGGTCCAATCGTAACCCTATCGGGATCTCTAACGCTAGCCCTCAACATAACCCTCACCCTAGGTCCAATCGGAACCCTAACCGTATCTCTAACCCTAGCCCTCACCATAAGCCTAACTCTAGGTCCAATAGGAACCCTAACCGGATCTCTAACCCTAACCCTAAACATAACACTAACCCTAGGTCCAATCGGAACCCTAACAGTATCTCTAACCCTAGCCCTCAACTTAACCCTAACCCTAGGTCCAATCGTAATCCTAACCGGATCTCTAACAGTAACCCTAAACATAACTCTAACCCTAGGTCCAATCGAAACCCTAACCGTATCTCTATCCCTAGCCCTCAACATAACCCTAACTCTAGGTCCAATCGGAACCCTAACCGGATCTCTAACCCTAGCCTTCAACATAACCCAAACCCTAGGTCCAATCGTAACCCTAACTTGATCTCTAATTCTAGCCCTCAACATGACCCTAACCCTAGGTACAATCGGAACCCTAACCGGATCTCTAACCCAAGCCCTCACCATAACCCTTACCCTAGGTCCAATCGTAACCCTAAGCGGATCACTAACCCTAGCCCTGAACATAACCCTAACCCTAGGTCCAATCGGATCCCTAACCGGATCTCTAATCCAAGCTCTCACCATAACCCTAACCCTAGGTCCTATCGTAACCCTAACCGGATCTCTAACCATAGCCCTAAACATAACCCTAACCCTAGGTCCAATCGGAATCCTAACCTGCTCTCTAACCGTAGCCCTCAACTTAACCCTAACCCTAGGTCGAATAGGAACCCTAACCGGATCTCTAAATCTAGCCCTCAACATAACCCTAACCCTAGATCCAATCGAAACCCTAACCGGATCTCTAACCCTAGCCCTCAACATAACCCTAACCCTAGGTGCAATCGTATCCCTAACCGGATTTTTAAATCTAGCCCTCAACATAACCCTAACCCTAGGTCCGATCGTAACCCTAACCGGATGTCTAACCCTAGCCCTCAACGTAACCCTAACCTTAGGTCCAATCGTAACCCTAACCGGAACTCTAACCCTAGCCCTCAACATAACCCTAACCTTAGGTCCAATCGGAACCCTAAACGGATCTCTAACCCTAGTCCTCAACGTAACCCTAACCCAAGGTCCAATCGGAACCCTAACTGATTCTCTAACCCTAGCCCTCAAAGTAACCTTAACCCTAGGTCTAATCGGAACCCTAACCGGATCTCTAACCCAAGCCCTCACCATACCCCTAACCCTAGGTCCAATCGTAACCCTAAAAGGATCTCTAACCATATCCCTCAACATAACCCTAACCCTAGGTCCAATCGGAACCCTAACCGGATCTCTAACCCTAGCCCTCAACATAACCCTTACCCTAGGTGCAATCGTATCCCTAACCGGATTTCTAAATCTAGCCCTCAACATAACCCTAACCCTAGGTCCGATCGTAACCCTAAGCGGATGTCTAACCCTACCCCTAAACGTAACCCTAACCCTAGGTCCAATCGTAACCCTAAAGGGATCTCTAACCATATCCCTCAACATAACCCTAACCCTAGGTCCAATCGGAACCCTAACCGGATCTCTAACCCTAGCCCTCAACATAACTCTAACCCTAGGTCCAATCGTAACCCTAACCGGATCTCTAACCCTATCCCTCAACATAACCCTAATCCTAGGTGCAATCGTAACCCTAACCGGATCTCTAACCCTAGCTCTCAACATAACCCTAACCCTAGGTCCAATAGTAACCCTCACCGGATCCTGAACCCTACCCTCAACATAACCCTAACCCTATGTCCAATGGGAATCCTAATCGGATCTCTAACCCTAGCCCTCAACATAACCCTAACCCTAGGTCCAATCGTAACCCTCACCGGATCTCTAACCCGAACCCTAAACATAACCCTAACCCTAGGTCCAATCGTAACCCTAACCGGATCTCTAACAGTAACCCTAAACATAACACTAATCCTAGGTCCAATCGGAACCCTAACCGTATCTCTAATCCTAGACCTCAACATAACCCTAACCCTAGGTCCAATCGGAACCCTAACCGGATCTCTAACACTGGCCTTCAACATAACCCTAACCCTAGGTCCAATCATAACCCTAACGTGATCTCTAACCCTAGCCCTCAACATAACCCTAACCCTAGGTACAATCGGAACCCTAAACGGATCTCTAACCCAAGCCCTCACCATAACCCTAACCCTAGGTCCAAACGTAACCCTAACCGGATCTCTAACCATAGCCCTCAACATAACCCTAACCCTAGGTCCAATCAGAACCCTAACCGGATCTCTAACCCTAGCCCTCAACATACCCCTAACCCTAGGTCCAATCGTAACCCTAACCGGATCTCTAACCCTAGCCCCCAATATACCCCTAACCCTAGGTCCAATCGTAACCCTAAACGGATCTCTAACCCTAGTCCTCAACATAACCCTAACCCTAAGTCCAATCGTAACCCTAACCGGATCTCTAACCTTAGCCCTCAACATAACCCTAACCCTAGGTCCAATCGGAACCCTAAAAGTATATCTAACCCTAGCCGTCAACAAAACCCTAACCATAGGTCCAATTCGGAACCCTAACCGTAACTCTAACCCTAGGCCTCAACATAAGCCTAACCCTAGGTCCAATCGGAACCCTAACCGGACCTCTAACCCTAACCCTAAACATAACACTAACCCTAGGTCCAATCGGAACCCTAACCGTATCTCTAACCCTAGCCCTCAACATAACCCTAACCCTAGGTCCAATTGTAACCCTGACCGGATCTCTAAACCTAACCCTCAATATAACCCTATCTCTAGGCCCAATCAGAACCCTAACCAGATCTCTAACCCTAGCCTTCAACATAACCCTAACCGTAGGTTTAATCGTAACCCTAACCGGATATCTAGCCCTAGCCCTCAACATAACCCTAACCCTAGGTCATATCGGAACTCTAACCTGATCTCTAACGCTAACCCTCAACATAACACTATCCCTAGGTCCAATCCGAACCCTAACCGGATCTGTAACCCTGCCCTCAACATAACCCTTACCCTAGGTCCAGTCGTAACCCTAACCGGATCCTGAACCCCAGCCCTCAACATAACCCTAACCCTAGGTGCAATTGTAAGCCTAACCGTATCTCTAACTCTTGCCCTCAACATAACCAAAACCTTAGGTTCAATCGGAACCCTAACCTGCTCTCCAAACCTGGCGCTCAACATAACCCTAACCCTAGGTCCAATCAAAACCCTAACCGGATCTCTAACCCTAGCCCTCAACAAAACCCTAACCCTAGGTCCAATAGGAACCCTATCCGTATATCTAACCCTAGCCCCCAACATAACCCTAACCCTAGGTCCAATCGGAACCCTAACCGGATCTCTAACCCTATCCCTCAAAGTAACCCTAACCCTACGTCCAATCGGAACCCTAACCGGATCTCTAACCCAAGCCCTCAACGTAACCCTAACCCCAGATCCAATAGTAACCCTAACCGGATCTCTAACCCTAGCCCTCAACATAACCCTAATGCTAGGTGCAATCGTAAACCTAACTGGATCTCTAACCCTAGCCTTCAACATAACCCTAACCCTAGGTCTAATCGTAACCCGAACTTGATCTCTAACCCTAGCCCTCAACATAACCCTCACCCTAGGTCCAATCGGAACCCTAACCTGCTCTCTAACCGTAGCCCTCAACATAACCCTCACCCTAGGTCCAATCGGAACCCTAACCGGATCTCTAACGCTAGCCCTCAACATAACCCTAACCCTACGTCCAATCGTAACCCTAACCGGATCTCTAACCCTAGTTCTCAACATAACCCTAACCCTACGTCCAATCTGAACCCTAACCGTAACTCTAACCCTAGCCCTCAACATAAGCCTAACCCTAGGTCCAACGGAACCATAACCGGATCTCTAACCCGAACCCTAAACATAACACTAATCCTAGGTCCAATCGGAACCCTAACCGTATCTCTAAACCTAGGCCACAACTTAACCCTAACCCTAGGTCCAATCGTAACCCTAACCGGATCTCTAACAGTAACCCTAAACATAACACTAACCCTAGGTCCAATCGAAACCCTAACCCTATCTCTAACCGTAGCCCTCAACATAACTCTAACCCTAGGTCCAATCCGAACCCTAACGGGATCTCTAACCCTAACCCTCAACATAACCCTAACCCTAGGTCCAATCGGAACCCTAACCAGATCTCTAACCCTAGCCCGCAACATAACCCTATCCGTAGGTCCAATTGGAACCCTAACCGGATCTCTAATCCTAGCCCTCAAAATAACCCTAACCCTAGGTGCAATCGTATCCCTAACCGGATTTTTAAATCTAGCCCTCAACATAACCCTAACCCTAGGTCCGATCGTAACCCTAACCGGATGTCTAACCCTAGCCCTCAACGTAACCCTAACCCTAGGTCCAATCGTAACGCTAACTTGATCTCTAACCCTAGCCCTCAACATAACCCTAACCCTAGGTACAATCGGAACCCTAACCGGATCTCTAACCCAAGCCCTCACCATAACCCTAACCCTAGGTCCAATCGTAACCCTAACCGGATCTCTAACCCTAGCCCTCAACATAACCCTAACCCTAGGTCCAATCGTAACCCTAACCGGATCCTGAACCACAGCCCTCAACATAACCCTAACCCTAGGTCCAATCATATCCCTAACCGGATCTCTAACCCTAGCCCTCAACTTAACCGTAACCCTAGGTCCAATCGGAACCTTAACCGGATCTCTAACCCTAGCCCTAAACATAACACTCACCCTAGCTCCAATCGGAACCCTAACCGGATCTCTAACCCTAGCCTTCAACATAACCCTAACCCTAGGTCCAATCGTAACCCTAACTTGATCTCTAACCCTAGCCCTCAACATGACCCTAACCCTAGGTACAATCGGAACCCTAACCGGATCTCTAACCCAAGCCCTCACCATAACCCTTACCCTAGATTCAATCGTAACCCTAACCGGATCACTAACCCTAGCCCTCAATATAACCCTAAACCTAGGTCCAATCGGATCCCTAACCGGATCTCTAATCCAAGCTCTCACCATAACCCTAACCCTAGGTCCTATCGTAACCCTAACCGGATTTCTAACCATAGCCCTAAACATAACCCTAACCCTAGGTCCAATCGGAATCCTAACCTGCTCTCTAACCGTAGCCCTCAACTTAACCCTAACCCTAGGTCGAATAGGAATCCTAAACGGATCTCTAAATCTAGCCCTCAACATAACCCTAACCCTAGATCCAATCGAAACCCTAACCGGATCTCTAACCCTAGCCCTCAACATAACCCTAACCCTAGGTCCAATCGGAACCCTAACCGGATCTCTAACCCTAGCCCTCAACATAACCCTAACCCTAGGTGCAATCGTATCCCTAACCGGATTTCTAAATCTAGTCCTCAACATAACCCCAACCCTAGGTCCGATCGTAACCCTAAGCGGATGTCTAACCCTAGCCCTCAACGTAACCCTACCCTTAGGTCCAATCGTAACCCTAACCGGAACTCTAAACCTAGCCCTCAACATAACCCTAACCTTAGGTCCAATCGGAACCCTAAACGGATCTCTAACCCTAGCCCTCAACGTAACCCTAACCCAAGGTCCAATCGGAACCCTAACTGATTCTCTAACCCTAGCCCTCAAAGTAACCCTAACCCTAGGTCTAATCGTAACCCTAACCGGATCTCTAACCCAAGTCCTCACCATAACCCTAACCCTAGATCCAATCGTAACCCTAACGGGATCTCTAACCATATCCCTCAACATAACCCTAACCCTAGGTCCAATCGGAACCCTAACCGGATCTCTAACCCTAGCCCTCAACATAACCCTAACCCTAGGTGCAATCGTATCCCTAACCGGATTTCTAAATCTAGCCCTCAACATAACCCCAAACCTAGGTCCGATCGTAACCCTAAGCGGATTTCTAACCCTAGCCCTCAACGTAACCCTAACCCTAGGTCCAATCGTAACCCTAACGGGATCTCTAACCATATCCCTGAACATAACCCTAACCCTAGGTCTAATCGGAACCCTAACCGGATCTCTAACCCTAGCCCTCAACATAACTCTAACCCTAGGTCCAATCGTAACCCGAACCGGATCTCTAACCCTATCCCTCAACATAACCCTAATCCTAGGTGCAATCGTAACCCTAACCGGATCTCTAACCCTAGCCCTCAACATAACCCTAACCCTAGGTCCAATCGTAACCCTAACTTGATCTCTAACCCTAGCCCTCAACATAACCCTAACCCTAGGTACAATCGGAACCCTAACCGGATCTCTAACCCAAGCCCTCACCATAACCCTAACCCTAGGTCCAATCGTAACCCTAACTGGATCTCTAACCATAGACCTCAACATAACCCTAACCCTAGGTCCAATCAGAACCCTAACCGGATCTCTAACCCTAGCCCTCAACATAACCCTAACCCTAGGTACAATCGGAACCCTAACCGGATCTCTAACCCAAGCCCTCACCATAACCCTAACCCTAGGTCCAATCGTAACCCTAACTGGATCTCTAACCATAGACCTCAACATAACCCTAACCCTAGGTCCAATCAGAACCCTAACCGGATCTCTAACCCTAGCCCTCAACATAACCCTAACCCTAGGTCCAATCGTAACCCTAACCGAATCTCTAACCCTAGCCCTCAACATACCCCTAACCCTAGGTCCAATCGTAACCCTAACCAGATCTCTAACCCTAGCCCTCAAATTAACCGTAACCCTAGGTCCAATCGGAACCCTAACCGTAACTCTAACCCTAGCCGTCAACATGACCCGAACCCTAGGTCCAATAGTAACCCTCACCGGATCCTGAACCCTACCCTCAACATAACCCTAACCCTAGGTCCAATCGGAATCCTAATCGGATCTCTAACCCTAGCCCTCAACATACCCCTAACCCTAGGTCCAATCGTAACCCTAACCGGATCTCTAACCTTAGCCCTCAACATAACCCTAACCCTAGGTCCAATTCGGAACCCTAACCGTAACTCTAACCCTAGGCCTCAACATAAGCCTAACCCTAGGTCCAATCGGAACCCTAACTGGACCTCTAACCCTAACCCTAAACATAACACTAACCCTAGGTCCAATCGTAACCCTAACCGGATCTCTAACAGTAACCCTAAACATAACACTAACCCTAGGTCCAATCGAAACCCTAACCCTATCTCTAACCCAAGCCCTCAACATAACCCTAACCTTAGGTCCAATCGTAACCCTAACCGGATCTTTAACTATAGCCCTCAACATAACCCTTACCCTAGGTCTAATCGTAACCCTAACGGGATCTCTAACCCTAGCCCTCAACATAACCCTAACCCTAGGTCCAATCGTAACCCTAACCGGATCTCTAACCATAGCCCTCAACATAACCCTAACCCTAGGTCCAAACATAACCCTAACCGGATCTCTAACCATAGCCCTCAACATAACCCTAACCCTAGGTCCAATTCGAACTGTAACCGTATCTCTAACCCTAGCCCTCAACAGAACCCTAACCCTAGGTCCAATCGTAACCCTAACCGGATCTCTAACCCTAGCCCTCAACATACCCCTAACCCTAGGTCCAATCGTAACCCTAACCGGATCTCTAACCCTAGCCCTCAACATAACCCTAACCCTAGGTACAATCGGAACCCTAACCGGATCTCTAACCCAAGCCCTCACCATAACCCTAACCCTAGGTCCAATTGTAACCCGAACTGGATCTCTAACCATAGACCTCAACATAACCCTAACCCTAGGTCCAATCAGAACCCAACCGGATCTCTAACCCTAGCCCTCAACATAACCCTAACCCTAGGTCCAATCGTAACCCTAACCGAATCTCTAACCTTAGCCCTCAACATACCCCTAACCCTAGGTCCAATAGTAACCCTAACCGGATCTCTAACCCTAGCCCTCAAATTAACCGTAACCCTAGGTCCAATCGGAACCCTAACCGTAACTCTAACCCTAGCCGTCAACATGACCCGAACCCTAGGTCCAATAGTAACCCTCACCGGATCCTGAACCCTACCCTCAACATAACCCTAACCCTAGGTCCAATCGGAATCCTAATCGGATCTCTAACCCTAGCCCGCAACATAACCCTAACCCTAGGTCCAATCGTAACCCTAACCGGATCTCTGACTCTAGCCCTCAACATAACCCTCATCCTATGTCCAATCGGAACCCTAACCTGCTCTCTAACCGTAGCCCTCAACATAACCCTAACCCTAGGTCCAATCGTAACCCTAACGGGATCTCTGACCCTAGTCCTCAACATAACCCTAACCCTAGGTCCAATCGGAACCCTAACCGGATCTCTAACCCTAGCCCTCAACATAACCCTAACCCTAGGTCCAATCGGAACCCTAAACGTATATCTAACCCTAGCCGTCAACATAACCCTAACCCTATGTCCAATTGGAACCCTAACCGTAACTCTAACCCTAGCCCTCAACATAAGCCTAACCCTAGGTCCAATCGGAACCATAACCGGATCTATAACCCGAAACCTAAATATAACACTAATCCTAGGTCCAATCGGAACCCTAACCGTATATCTAACCCTAGCCCTCAACTTAACCCTAACCCTAGGTCCAATCGTAACCCTAACCGGATCTCTAACAGTAACCCTAAACATAACACTAATCCTAGGTCCAATCGGAACCCTAACAGTATCTCTAATCCTAGCCCTCAACATAACCCTAACCCTAGGTCCAATCATAACCCTAACTTGATCTCTAACCCTAGCCCTCAACATAACCCTAACCCTAGGTACAATCGGAACCCTAAACTGATCTCTAACCCAAGCCCTCACCATAACCCTAACCCTAGGTCCAAACATAACCCTAACCGGATCTCTAACCATAGCCCTCAACATAACCCTAACCCTAGGTCCAATCAGAACCCTAACCGTATCTCTAACCCTAGCCCTCAACAGAACCCTAACCCTAGGTCCAATCGTAACCCTAACCGGATCTCTAACCCTAGCCCTCAACATACCCCTAACCCTAGGTCCAATCGTAACCCTAACCAGATCTCTAACCCTAGCCCGCAACATACCCCTAACCCTAGGTCCAATCGTAACCCTAACCGGATCTCTAACCCTAGTCCTCAACATAAGCCTAACCCTAGGTCCAATCGTAACCCTAACCGGATCTCTAACCTTAGCCCTCAACATAACCCTAACCCTAGGTCCAATTCGGAACCCTAACTGGACCTCTAACCCTAACCCTAAACATAACACTAACCCTAGGTCCAATCGGAACCCTAATCGGATCTCTAACCCTAGTCCTCAACATAACCCTAACCCTAGGTCCAATCGGAACCCTAACTGTATCTCTAAACCTAGCCCTCAACTTAACCCTAACCCTAGGTCCAATCGTAACCCTAACCGGATCTCTAACAGTAACCCTAAACATAACACTAACCCTAGGTCTAATCGAAACCCTAACCCTATCTCTAACCCAAGCCCTCAACATAACCCTAACCTTAGGTCCAATTGTAACCCTAAAAGGATCTTTAACTATAGCCCTCAACATAACCCTTACCCTAGGTCTAATCGTAACCCTAACCGGATCTCTAACCCTAGCCCTCAACATAACCCTAACACTAGGTCCAATCGTAACCCTAACCGGATCTCTAACCCTAGCCCTCAACTTAACCGTAACCCTAGGTCCAATCGGAACCCTAACCGTAACTCTAACCCTAACCATCAACATGACCCGAACCCCAGGTCCAATAGTAAGCCTAACCGGATCCTGAACCCTACCTTCAACATAACCCTAACCCTAGGTCCAATCGGAACCCTAACCGGATCTCTAACCCAAGCCCTAAACATAACACTAACCCTAGGTCCAATCGGAACCCTAACCCTATCTCTAACCCTAGCCCTCAACTTAACCTAACCCTAGGTCCAATCGTAACCCTAACCGGACCTCTAACAGTAACCCTAAACATAACCCTAACCCTAGGTCCAATCGGAACCCTAACCGGATCTCTAACCCTAACCCTCAAATAACGCTAACCCTAGGTCCAATCGGAACCCTAACCAGATCTCTAACCCTAGCCCTCAACATAACCCTAACCCTAGGTGTAATCGTAACCCTAAACGGATATCTACCTCTAGCCCTCAACATAACCCTAACCCTAGGTCCTATGGGAACTATAACCTGATCTCTAACCCTAGCCCTCAACATAACCCTAACCCAAGGCCCAATCGTTACCCTAACCGGATCTCTAACCCTAGCCCTCAACATAACCCTAACCCTAGGTCTAATCGGAACCCTAACCGGATCTCTTAACCTAGCCCTCAACATAACCCTAACCCTCGGTCAAATCGTATGAATAACCGGATCCTGAACCCCAGCCCTCAACATAACCCTAACCCTAGGTCCAATCGTAACCCTAACCGGATCTCTAACCCTAGCCCTCAACATAACCCTCACCCTAGGTCCAATCGTAACCTTAACGGGATCTCTAACGCTAGCCCTCAACATAACCCTAACCCTAGGTCTAATCGTAACCCTAACCGGATCTCTAACCCTAGCCCTCAACATAACCCTAACCCTAGGTGCAATCATATCCCTAACCGGATTTTTAAATCTAGCCCTCAACATAACCCTTACCCTAGGTCCGATCGTAACCCTAACCGGATGTCTAACCCTAGCCCTCAACGTAACCCTACCCTTAGGTCCAATCGTAACCCTAACCGGAACTCTAACCCTAGCCCTCAACATAACCCTAACCTTAGGTCCAATCGGAACCCTAAACGGATCTCTAACCCTAGCCCTCAACGTAACCCTAACCCAAGGTCCAATCGGAATCCTAACTGATTCTCTAACCCTAGCCCTCAAAGTAACCCTAACCCTAGGTCTAATCGTAACCCTAACCGGATCTCTAACCCAAGTCCTCAACATAACCCTAACCCTAGGTCCAATCGTAACCCTAACGGGATCTCTAACCATATCCCTCAACATAACCCTAACCCTAGGTCCAATCGGAACCCTAACCGGATCTCTAACCCTAGCCCTCAACATAACCCTAACCCTAGGTGCAATCGTATCCCTAACCGGATTTCTAAATCTAGCCCTCAACATAACCCCAACCCTAGGTCCGATCGTAACCCTAAGCGGATGTCTAACCCTAGCCCTCAACGTAACCCTAACCCTAGGTCCAATCGTAACCCTAACGGGATCTCTAACCATATCCCTCAACATAACCCTAACCCTAGGTCCAATCGGAACCCTAACCGGATCTCTAACCCTAGCCCTCAACATAACTCTAACCCTAGGTCCAATCGTAACCCGAACCGGATCTCTAACCCTATCCCTCAACATAACCCTAATCCTAGGTGCAATCGTAACCCTAACCGGATCTCTAACCCTAGCCCTCAACATAACCCTAACCCTAGGTCCAATGGTAACCCTAACCGGATCTCTAACCCTAGCCTTCAACTTAACCCTAACCCTAGGCCCAATCGTAACCCTAACTTGATCTCTAACCCTAGCCCTCAACATAACCCTAACCCTAGGCACAATCGGAACCCTAACCGGATCTCGAACCCAAGCCCTCAACATAACCCTAACCCTAGGTCCAATCGTAACCCTAACCGAATCTCTAACCCTAGCCCTCAACATACCCCTAACCCTAGGTCCAATCGTAAGCCTAACCGGATCTCTAACCCTAGCCCTCAAATTAACCGTAACCCTAGGTCCAATCGGAACCCTAACCGTAACTCTAACCCTAGCCGTCAACATGACCCGAACCCTAGGTCCAATAGTAACCCTCACCGGATCCTGAACCCTACCCTCAACATAACCCTAACCCTAGGTCCAATCGGAATCCTATTCGGATCTCTAACCCTAGCCCTCAACATAACCCTAACCCTAGGTCCAATCGTAACCCTAACTGGATCTCTAACTCTAGCCCTCAACATAACCCTCACCCTATGTCCAATCGGAACCCTAACCTGCTCTCTAACCGTAGCCCTCAAAATAACCCTAACCCTAGGTCCAATCGTAACCCTAACCGGATCTCTGACCCTAGTCCTCAACATAACCCTAACCCTAGGTCCAATCGGAACCCTAACCGGAGCTCTAACCCTAGCCCTCAACATAACCCTAACCCTAGGTCCAATCGGAACCCTAACCGTAACTCTAACCCTAGCCCTCAAAATAAGCCTAACCCTAGGTCCAATCGGAACCATAACCGGATCTCTAACCCGAACCCTAAACATAACACTAATCCTAGGTCCAATCGGAACCCTAACCGTATCTCTAAACCTAGCCCTCAACTTAACCCTAACCCTAGGTCCAATCGTAACCCTAACCGGATTTCTAACAGTAACCCTAAACATAACACTAATCCTAGGTCCAATCGGAACCCTAACCGTATGTCTAATCCTAGCCCTCAACATAACCCTAACCCTAGGTCCAATCGGAACCCTAACCGGATCTCTAACCCTAGCCCTCAACATAACCCTAACCCTAGGTCCAATGGTAACCCTAACCGGATCTCTAACACTAGCCTTCAGCATAACCCTAACCCTAGGTCCAATCATAACCCTAACTTGATCTCTAACCCTAGCCCTCAACATAACCCTAACCCTAGGTACAATCGGAACCCTAAACTGATCTCTAACCCAAGCCCTCACCATAACCCTAACCCTAGGTCCAAACATAACCCTAACCGGATCTCTAACCATAGCCCTCAACATAACCCTAACCCTAGGTCCAATCAGAACCCTAACCGTATCTCTAACCCTAGCCCTCAACAGAACCCTAACCCTAGGTCCAATCGTAACCCTAACCGGATCTCTAACCCTAGTCCTCAACATAACCCTAACCCTAGGTCCAATCGTAACCCTAACCGGATCTCTAACCTTAGCCCTCAACATAACCCTAACCCTAGGTCCAATTCGGAACCCTAACCGTAACTCTAACCCTAGGCCTCAACATAAGCCTATCCCTAGATCCAATCGGAACCCTAACTGGACCTCTAACCCTAACCCTAAACATAACACTCACCCTAGGTCCAATCGGAACCCTAATCGGATCTCTAACCCTAGTCCTCAACATAACCCTAACCCTAGGTCCAATCGTAACCCTAACCGGATCCTGAACCACAGCCCTCAACATAACCCTAACCCTAGGTCCAATCGTAACCCTAACCGGATCTCTAACCCTAGCCCTCAAATTAACCGTAACCCTAGGTCCAATCGGAACCCTAACCGTAACTCTAACCATAACCATCAACATGACCCGAACCCTAGGTCCAATAGTAAGCCTAACCGGATCCTGAACCCTACCTTCAACATAACCCTAACCCTAGGTCCAATCGGAACCCTAACCGGATCTCTAACCCTAGCCCTAAACATAACACTAACCCTAGGTCCAATCGAAACCCTAACCCTATCGCTAACCCTAGCCCTCAACTTAACCCTAACCGTAGGTCCAATCGTAACCCTAACCGGATCTCTAACAGTAACCCTAAACATAACTCTAACCGTAGGTCCAATTGAAACCCTAACCGTATCTCTAACCCTAGCCCTCAACATAACCCTAACCCAAGGTCCAATCGGAACCCTAACCGGATCTCTAACCCTAACCCTCAACATAACGCTAACCCTAGGTCCAATCGGAACCCTAACCAGATCTCTAACCCTAACCCTCAACATAACCCTAACCCTAGGTGTAATCGTAACCCTAAACGGATATCTACCTCTAGCCCTCAACATAACCCTAACCCTAGGTCCTATGGGAACTATAACCTGATCTCTAACCCTAGCCCTCAACATAACCCTAACCCTAGGCCCAATCGTTACCCTAACCGGATCTCTAACCCTAGCCCTCAACATAACCCTAACCCTAGGTCTAATCGGAACCCTAACCGGATCTCTTAACCTAGCCCTCAACATAACCCTAACCCTCGGTCAAATCGTAAGAATAACCGGATCCTGAACCCCAGCCCTCAACATAACCCTAACCCTAGGTCCAATCGTAACCCTAACCGTCTCTCTAACCCTAGTCCTCAACATAACCCTAACACTAGGTCCAATCGTAACCCTAACCGGATCTCTAACCCTAGCCCTCAACATAACCCTAACCCTAGGTCCAATCGTAACCCTATCGGAGTCTCTAACGCTAGCGCTCAACATAACCCTCACCCTAGGTCCAATCGTAACCTTAACGGGATCTCTAACGCTAGCCCTCAACATAACCCTAACCCTAGGTCTAATCGTAACCCTAACCGGATCTCTAACCCTAGACCTCAACATAACCCTAACCCTAGCTCCAATGGGAACCCTAACAGGATCTCTAACCGTAGCCCTCAACATAACCCTAACACTAGGTCCAATCGTAACCCTAACCGGATCTCAAATCCGAGCCCTCAACATAACCCTAACACTAGGTCTAATCGTAACCCTGACCGGAACTGTAACCCTAGCCCTCAACATAACCCTAACGCTAGGTCCAATCGAATCCGAAGCGGATGTCTAATCCTAGCCCTCAACATAACCCTAACACAAGGTCCTATTGTAACCATAACCGTCTCTCTAAACCTAGCCGTCAACATAACCCTAACCCAAGGTCCTATCGTAACCCTAAACGTCTCTCTAACCCTAGCCCTCAACATAACCCTAACCCTAGGTCCAATCGGAACCCTAATCAGATCTCTAAACCTAGCCCTCAACATAACCCTAACCCTAGGTGTAATCGTAACCCTAAACGGATATCTAGCCCTAGCCCTAAACATAACCGTAACTCTAGGTCCTATGGGAACTATAACCTGATCTCTAACCCTAGCCCTCAACATAACCCTAACCCTAGGCCCAATCGGAACACTAACCGGATCTCTAACTCTAGCCCTCAACATAACCCTAACCCTAGGTCCAATCGTAACCCTAACCGGATCTCTAACCCTAACCCTAAACATAACACTCACCCTAGGTCCAATCGGAACCCTAACAGTATCTCTAACCCTAGCCCTCAACTTAACCCTAACGCTAAGTCCAATCGGAACCCTAACCGGATCTCTAACCCTAACCTTAAACATAACACTCACCCTAGGTCCAATCAAAACCCTAACCGGATCTCTAACCCTAGCCTTCAACATAACCCTAACCCTAGGTCCAATCGTAACCCTAACTTGATCTCTCACCCTAGCCCTCAACATGACCCTAACCCTAGGTACAATCGGAACCCTAACCGGATCTCTAACCGAAGCCCTCACCATAACCCTTACCCTAGGTCCAATCGTAACCCTAACCGGATCACTAACCCTAGCCCTGAACATAACCCTAACCCTAGGTCCAATCGGATCCCTAACCGGATCTCTAATCCAAGCTCTCACCATAACCCTAAACCTAGGTCCTATCGTAACCCTAACCGGATCTCTAACCATAGCCCTAAACATAACCCTAACCCTAGGTCCAATCGGAATCCTAACCTGCTCTCTAACCGTAGCCCTCCACTTAACCCTAACCCTAGGTCGAATAGGAACCCTAACCGGATCTCTAAATCTAGCCCTCAACATAACCCTAACCCTAGATCCAATCGAAACCCTAACCGGATCTCTAACCCTAGCCCTCAACATAACCCTAACCCTAGGTGCAATCGTATCCCTAACCGGATTTTTAAATCTAGCCCTCAAAATAACCCTAACCCTAGGTCCGATCGTAACCCTAACCGGATGTCTAACCCTAGCCCTCAACGTAACCCTAACCCTAGGTCCAATCGTAACGCTAACTTGATCTCTAACCCTAGCCCTCAACATAACCCTAACCCTAGGTACAATCGGAACCCTAACCGGATCTCTGACCCAAGCCCTCACCATAACCCTAACCCTAGGTCCAATCGTAACCCTAACCGGATCTCTAACCATAGCCCGCAACATAACCCTTACCCTAGGTCCAATCGTAACCCTAACCGGATCTCTAACCCTAGCCCTCAACATAACCCTAACCCTAGGTCCAATCGTAACCCTAACCGGATCCTGAACCACAGCCCTAACATAACCCTAACCCTAGGTCCAATCATATCCCTAACCGGATCTCTAACCCTAGCCCTCAACTTAACCGTAACCCTAGGTCCAATCGGAACCCTAACCAGATCTCTAACCCTAGCCCTCAAATTAACCGTAACCCTAGGTCGAATCGGAACCCTAACCATAATTCTAACCCTATCCGTCAACATGACCCGAACCCTAGGTCCAATAGTAACCCTCACCGGATCCTGAACCCTACCCTCAACATAACCCTAATCCTAGGTCCAATCGGAATCCTAATCGGATCTCTAACCCTAGCCCTCAACATAACCGTAACCCTAGGTCCAATCGTAACTCTAACCGGATCTCTAACTCTAGCCCTCAACATAACCCTCACCGTATGTCCAATCGGAACCCTAACCTGGTCTCTAACCGTAGCCCTCAACATAACCCTAACCCTAGGTCCAATCGTAACCCTAACCGGATCTCTGACCCTAGTCCTCAACATAACCCTAACCCTAGGTCCAATCGGAACCCTAACCGGATCTCTAACCCTAGCCCTCAACATAACCCTAACCCTAGGTCCAATCGGAACCCTAAACGTATATCTAACCCTAGCCGTCAACATAAACCTAACCCTAGGTCCAATCGGAACCCTAACCGTAACTCTAACCCTAGCCCTCAACATAAGCCTAACCCTAGGTCCAATCGGAACCATAACCGGATCTCTAACCCGAACCCTAAACATAACACTAATCCTAGGTCCAATCGGAACCCTAACCGTACCTCTAAACCTAGCCCTCAACTTAACCCTAACCCTAGGGCCAATCGTAACCCTAACCCGATCTCTAACAGTAACCCTAAACATAACACTAATCCTAGGTCCAATCGGAACCCTAACCGTATCTCTAATCCTAGCCCTTAACATAACCCTAACCCTAGGTCCAATCGGAACCCTAACCGGATCTCTAACCCTAGGCCTCAACATAACCCTAACCCTAGGTCCAATGGTAACCCTAATCGGATCTCTAACACTAGCCTTCAACATAACCCTAACCCTAGGTCCAATCATAACCCTAACTTGATCTCTAAACCTAGCCCTCAACATAAGCCTAACCCTAGGTACAATCGGAACCCTAAACGGATCTCTAACCCAAGCCCTCACCATAACCCTAACCCTAGGTCCAAACGTAACCCTAACCGGATCTCTAACCATAGCCCTCAACATAACCCTAACCCTAAGTGTAATCGTAACCCTAAACGGATATCTAGCCCTAGCCCTAAACATAACCCTAACTCTAGGTCCTATGGGAACTATAACCTGATCTCTAACCCTAGCCCTCAACATAACCCTAACCCTAGGCCCAATCGTAACACTAACCGGATCTCTAACCCTAGCCCTCAACATAACCCTAACCCTAGGTCCAATCGTAACCCTAACCGGATCTCTAACCCTAACCCTAAACATAACACTCACCCTAGGTCCAATCGGAACCCTAACAGTATCTCTAACCCTAGCCCTCAACTTAACCCTAACGCTAGGTCCAATCGGAACCCTAACAGCATCTCTAACCCTAGCCCTCAACATAAGCCTAACCCTAGGTCCAATCGGAACCCTAACCGGATCTCTAACCCTAACCTTAAACATAACACTCACCCTAGGTACAATCGGAACCCTAACCGGATCTCTAAACATCGCCCTCAACATAACCCTAACGCTAGGTCCAATCGAAACCCTAACCGGATCTCTAACCCTAGCCTTCAACATAACCCTAACCCTAGGTCCATTCGTAACCCTAACTTGATCTCTCACCCTAGCCCTCAACATGACCCTAACCCTAGGTACAATCGGAACCCTAACCGGATCTCTAACCGAAGCCCTCACCATAACCCTTACCCTAGGTCCAATCGTAACCCTAACCGGATCACTAACCCTAGCCCTGAACATAACCCTAACCCTAGGTCCAATCGGATCCCTAACCGGATCTCTAATCCAAGCTCTCACCATAACCCTAACCCTAGGTCCTATCGTAACCCTAACCGGATCTCTAACCATAGCCCTAAACATAACCCTAACCCTAGGTCCAATCGGAATCCTAACCTGCTCTCTAATCGTAGCCCTCCACTTAACCCTAACCCTAGGTCGAATAGGAACCCTAACCGGATCTCTAAATCTAGCCCTCAACATAACCCTAACCCTAGATCCAATCGAAACCCTAACCGGATCTCTAACCCTAGCCCTCAACATAACCCTAACCCTAGGTGCAATCGTATCCCTAACCGGATTTTTAAATCTAGCCCTCAACATAACCCTAACCCTAGGTCCGATCGTAACCCTAACCGGATCTCTAACCCTAGCCCTCAACATAACCCTAACCCTAGGTGCAATCGTATCCCTAACCGGATTTTTAAATCTAGCCCTCAACGTAACCCTAACCCTAGGTCCAATCATAACGCTAACTTGATCTCTAACCCTAGCCCTCAACATAACCCTAACCCTAGGTACAATCGGAACCCTAACCGGATTTCTAACCCAAGCCCTCACCATAACCCTAACCCTAGGTCCAATCGTAACCCTAACCGGATCTCTAACCATAGCCCTCAACATAACCCTTACCCTAGGTCCAATCGTAACCCTAACCGGATCTCTAACCCTAGCCCTCAACATAACCCTAACCCTAGGTCCAATCGTAACCCTAACCGGATCCTGAACCACAGCCCTAACATAACCCTAACCCTAGGTCCAATCATATCCCTAACCGGATCTCTAATCCTAGCCCTCAACTTAACCGTAACCCTAGGTCCAATCGGAACCCTAAACGGATCTCTAACCCTAGCCCTCAAATTAACCGTAACCCTAGGTCGAATCGGAACCCTAACCATAATTCTAACCCTAGCCGTCAACATGACCCGAACCCTAGGTCCAATAGTAACCCTCACCGGATCCTGAACCCTACCCTCAACATAACCCTAATCCTAGGTCCAATCGGAATCCTAATCGGATCTCTAAGCCTAGCCCTCAACATAACCGTAACCCTAGGTCCAATCGTAACTCTAACCGGATCTCTAACTCTAGCCCTCAACATAACCCTCACCGTATGTCCAATCGGAACCCTAACCTGGTCTCTAACCGTAGCCCTCAACATAACCCTAACCCTAGGTCCAATCGTAACCCTAACCGGATCTCTGACCCTAGTCCTCAACATAACCCTAACCCTAGGTCCAATCGGAACCCTAACCGGATCTCTAACCCTAGCCCTCAACATCACCCTAACCCTAGGTCCAATCGGAACCCTAAACGTATATCTAACCCTAGCCGTCAACATAACCCTAACCCTAGGTCCAATCGGAACCCTAACCGTAACTCTAACCCTAGCCCTCAACATAAGCCTAACCCTAGGTCCAATCGGAACCGTAACCGGATCTCTAACCCGAACCCTAAACATAACACTAATCCTAGGTCCAATCGGAACCCTAACCGTATCTCTAAACCTAGCCCTCAACTTAACCCTAACCCTAGGTCCAATCGTAACCCTAACCCGATCTCTAACAGTAACCCTAAACATAACACTAATCCTAGGTCCAATCGGAACACTAACCGGATCTCTAACCCTAGCCCTCAACATAACCCTAACCCTAGGTCCAATCGGAACCCTAACCGGATCTCTAACCCTAGCCCTCAACATAACCCTAACCCTAGGTCCAATGGTAACCCTAATCGGATCTCTAACACTAGCCTTCAACATAACCCTAACCCTAGGTCCAATCATAACCCTAACTTGATCTCTAAACCTAGCCCTCAACATAACCCTAACCCTAGGTACAATCGGAACCCTAAACGGATCTCTAACCCAAGCCCTCACCATAACCCTAGCCCTAGGTCCAAACGTAACCCTAACCGGATCTCTAACCATAGCCCTCAACATAACCCTAACCCTAGGTCCAATCAGAACCCTAACCGTATCTCTAAACCTAGCCCTCAACAGAACCCTAACCCTAGGTCCAATCGTAACCCTAACCGGATCTCTAACCCTAGCCCTCAACATACCCCTAACCCTGGGTCCAATCGTAACCCTAACCGGATCTCTAACCCTAGCCAGCAACATACCCCTAACCCTAGGTCCAATCGTAACCCTAACCGGATCTCTAACCCTAGTCCTCAACATAACCCTAACCCTAGGTCCAATCGTAACCCTAACCGGATCTCTAACCATAGCCCTAAAATAACCCTAACCCTAGGTCCAATCGTAACCCTAACCGGAACTCTAACCCTAGCCCTCAAAATAACCCTAACCCTAGGTCCAATCGGAACCCTAACCGGATCTCTAACCCTAGCCCTCAACGTAACCCTAACCCTAGGTCCAATCGGAACCCTAACCGATTCTCTAACCCTAGCCCTCAAAGTAACCCTAACCCTAGGTCCAATCGGAACACTAACCGGATCTCTAACCCTAGTCCTCAAAGTAACCCTAACCCTAGGTCCAATCGGAACCCTAACTGGATCTCTAACCCTAGCCCTCAACGTAACCCTAACCTTAGGTCCAATCGGAACCCTAACCAGATCTCTAACCCTAGCCCCGAACATAACCCTAACCCTAGGTCCAATCGGAACCCTAACCGGATCTCTCACCCTAGCCCTCAAGATAACCCTAATCCTAGGTGCAATCGTAACCCTAACCGGATCTCTAAACCTAGCCCTCAACATAACCCTAACCCTAGGTCCAATGGTAACCCTAACCGGATCTCTAACCCTAGCCTTCAACATAACCCTAACCCTAGGTCCAATCGTAACGCTAACTTGATCTCTAACCCTAGCCCTCAACATAACCCTAACCCTAGGCACAATCGGAACCCTAACCGGATCTCTAACCCAAGCCCTCACCATAACCCTAACCCTAGGTCCAATAGTAACCCTAACCGGATCTCTAACCATAGCCCTCAACATAACCCTTACCCTAGGTCCAATCGTAACCCTAACCGGATCTCTAACCCTAGCCCTCAATATAACCCTAACCCTAGGTCCAGTCGTAACCCTAACCGGATCCTGAACCAGAGACCTCAACATAACCCTAACCCTAGGTCCAATCGTAACCCTAACCGGATCTCTAATCCTAGCCCTCAAATTAACCGTAACCCTAGGTCCAATTGGAACCCTAACCGTAACTCTAACCCTAACCGTCAACATTACCCGAACCCTAGGCGCAATAGTAAGCCTAACCGGATCCTGAACCCTACCTTCACCATAACCCTAACCCTAGGTCCAATCGTAACCCTAACCGGATCTCTAAGCATAGCCCTCAACATAACCCTTACCCTAGGTCCAATCGTAACCCTAACCGGATCTATAACCCTAGCCCTAAACATAACCGTAACCCTAGGTCCAATCGGAACCCTAACCCTATCTCTAACCCTAGCCCTCAACTTAACCCTAACCCTAGGTCCAATCGTAACCCTAACCGGATCTCTAACAGTAACTCTAAACATAACTCTAACCCTAGGTCCAATCGAAACCCTAACCGTATCTCTAACCTTAGCCCCGAACAAAAGCCTAACCCTAGGTCCAATCGGAACCCTAACCTGCTCTCTAACGGTAGCCCTCAACATAACCCTAATCCTAGGTCCTATCGGAACCCTAACCGTATTTCTAACCCAAGCCCTCACCATAACCCTAACCCTAGGTCCAATCGCAACCCTAACGGGATCTCTAACCATATGCCTCAACATAACCCTAACCCTAGGTCCAATCGGAACCCTAACCGGATCTCTAACCCAAGCCCTCACCATAACCCTAACCCTATTTCCAATCGTAACCCTAACCGGATCTTTAACTATAGCCCTCAACATAACCCTTACCCTAGGTCCAATCGTAACCCTAACCGGATCTCTAACCCTAGCCCTCAACATAACCCTAACCCTAGGTCCAATCGTAACCCTAACCGGATCCTGAACCA
Source organism: Miniopterus natalensis (assembly GCF_054644295.1). NCBI lineage: Eukaryota > Metazoa > Chordata > Mammalia > Chiroptera > Miniopteridae > Miniopterus > Miniopterus natalensis. The sequence continues at coordinate 297,226 of NW_028269989.1, read as the reverse complement.
CAGCCCTCAACGTAACCCTAACCCTAGGTCCAATCATATCCCTAACCGGATCTCGAACCCTAGCCCTCAACTTAACCGAAACCCTAGGTCCAATCGGAACCCTAACCGTAACTCTAACCCTAACCATCAACATGACCCAAACACTAGGTCCAATAGTAAGCCTAACCGGATCCTGAACTCTACCTTCAACATAACCCTAACCCTAGGTCCAATCGGAACCCTAACCGGATCTCTAACCCTAGCCCTAAACATAACCCTAACCCTAGGTCCAATCGGAACCCTAACCCTATCTCTAACCCTAGCCCTCAACTTAACCCTAACCCTAGGTCCAATCGTAACCCTAACCGGATCTCTTACAGTAACCCTAAACATAACTCTAACCCTAGGTCCAATCGAAACCCTAACCGTATCTCTAACCCTAGCCCTCAACATAACCCTAACCCTAGGTCCAATCGGAACCCTAACCGGATCTCTAACCCTAACCCTCAACATAACGCTAACCCTAGGTCCAATCGGAACCCTAACCAGATCTCTAACCCTAGCCCTCAACATAACCCTAACCCTAGGTGTAATCGTAACCCTAAACGGATATCTACCTCTAGCCCTCAACATAACCCTAACCCTAGGTCCTATGGGAACTATAACCTGATCTCTAACCCTAGCCCTCAACATAACCCTAACCCTAGGCCCAATCGTTACCCTAACCGGATCTCTAACCCTAGCCCTCAACATAACCCTAACCCTAGGTCTAATCGGAACCCTAACCGGATCTCTTAACCTAGCCCTCAACATAACCCTAACCCTCGGTCAAATCGTAAGAATAACCGGATCCTGAACCCCAGCCCTCAACATAACCCTAACCCTAGGTCCAATCGTAACCCTAACCGTCTCTCTAACCCTAGCCCTCAACATAACCCTAACCCTAGGTCCAATCGTAACCCTACCAGGATCTCTAATCCTAGCCCTCAACATAACCCTAACACTAGGTCCAATCGTAACCCTATCGGGATCTCTAACGCTAGCCCTCAACATAACCCTCACCCTAGGTCCAATCGGAACCCTAACCGGAACTCTAACCCTAACCCTAAACATAACACTAACCCTAGGTCCAATCGTAACCCTATCGGGATCTCTAACGCTAACCCTCAACTTAACCCTAACCCTAGGTCCAATCGTAATCCTAACCAGATCTCTAACAGTAACCCTAAACATAACCCTAACCCTAGGTCCAATCGGAATCCTAACCTGCTCTCTAACCGTAGCCCTCTACTTAACCCTAACCCTAGGTCGAATAGGAACCCTAACCGGATCTCTAAATCTAGCCCTCAACATAACCCTAACCCTAGATCCAATCGAAACCCTAACCGGATCTCTAACCCTAGCCCTCAACATAACCCTAACCCTAGGTGCAATCGTATCCCTAACCGGATTTTTAAATCTAGCCCTCAACATAACCCTAACCCTAGGTCCGATCGTAACGCTAACCGGATGTCTAACTCTAGCCCTCAACGTAACCCTAACCCTAGGTCCAATCGTAACCCTAACCGGATCTCTAACCCTAGCCCTCAACATAACCCTAACCCTAGGTACAATCGGAACCCTAACCGGATCTCTAACCCAAGCCCTCACCATAACCCTAACCCTAGGTCCAATCGTAACCCTAACCGGATCTCTAACCATAGCCCTCAACATAACCCTTACCCTAGGTCCAATCGTAACCCTAACCGGATCTCTAACCCTAGCCCTCAACATAACCCTAACCCTAGGTCCAATCGTAACCCTAACCGGATCCTGAACCACAGCCCTCAACATAACCCTAACCCTAGGTCCAATCATATCCCTAACCGGATCTCGAACCCTAGCCCTCAACTTAACCGTAACCCTAGGTCCAATCGGAACCGTAACCGTAACTCTAACCCTAACCATCAACATGACCCGAACCCTAGGTCCAATAGTAAGCCTAACCGGATCCTGAACCCTACCTTCAACATAACCCTAACCCTAGGTCCAATCGGAACCCTAACCGGATCTCTAAACCTAGCCCTAAACATAACTCTAACCCTAGGTCCAATCGGAACCCTAACCCTATCTCTAACCCTAGCCCTCAACTTAACCCTAACCCTAGGTCCAATCGTAACCCTAACCGGATCTCTAACAGTAACCCTAAACATAACTCTAACCCTAGGTCCAATCGAAACCCTAACCGTATCTCTAACCCTAGCCCTCAACATAACCCTAACCCTAGGTCCAATCGGAACCCTAACAGGATCTCTAACCCTAACCCTCAACATAACGCTAAACCTAGGTCCAATCGGAACCCTAACCAGATCTCTAACCCTAGCCCTCAACATAACCCTAACCCTAGATCAAATCGTAAAAATAACCGGATCCTGAACCCCAGCCCTCAACATAACCCTAACCCTAGGTCCTATGGGAACTATAACCTGATCTCTAACCCTAGCCCTCAACATAACCCTAACCCTAGGCCCAATCGTTACCCTAACCGGATCTCTAACCCTAGCCCTCAACATAACCCTAACCCTAGGTCCAATCGTAACCCTAACCGGATCTCTGACCCTAGTCCTCAACATAACCCTAACCCTAGGTCCAATCGGAACCCTAACCGGATCTCTAACCCTAGCCCTCAACATCACCCTAACCCTAGGTCCAATCGGAACCCTAAACGTATATCTAACCCTAGCCGTCAACATAACCCTAACCCTAGGTCCAATCGGAACCCTAACCGTAACTCTAACCCTAGCCCTCAACATAAGCCTAACCCTAGGTCCAATCGGAACCGTAACCGGATCTCTAACCCGAACCCTAAACATAACACTAATCCTAGGTCCAATCGGAACCCTAACCGTATCTCTAAACCTAGCCCTCAACTTAACCCTAACCCTAGGTCCAATCGTAACCCTAACCCGATCTCTAACAGTAACCCTAAACATAACACTAATCCTAGGTCCAATCGGAACACTAACCGGATCTCTAACCCTAGCCCTCAACATAACCCTAACCCTAGGTCCAATCGGAACCCTAACCGGATCTCTAACCCTAGCCCTCAACATAACCCTAACCCTAGGTCCAATGGTAACCCTAATCGGATCTCTAACACTAGCCTTCAACATAACCCTAACCCTAGGTCCAATCATAACCCTAACTTGATCTCTAAACCTAGCCCTCAACATAACCCTAACCCTAGGTACAATCGGAACCCTAAACGGATCTCTAACCCAAGCCCTCACCATAACCCTAGCCCTAGGTCCAAACGTAACCCTAACCGGATCTCTAACCATAGCCCTCAACATAACCCTAACCCTAGGTCCAATCAGAACCCTAACCGTATCTCTAAACCTAGCCCTCAACAGAACCCTAACCCTAGGTCCAATCGTAACCCTAACCGGATCTCTAACCCTAGCCCTCAACATACCCCTAACCCTGGGTCCAATCGTAACCCTAACCGGATCTCTAACCCTAGCCAGCAACATACCCCTAACCCTAGGTCCAATCGTAACCCTAACCGGATCTCTAACCCTAGTCCTCAACATAACCCTAACCCTAGGTCCAATCGTAACCCTAACCGGATCTCTAACCATAGCCCTAAAATAACCCTAACCCTAGGTCCAATCGTAACCCTAACCGGAACTCTAACCCTAGCCCTCAAAATAACCCTAACCCTAGGTCCAATCGGAACCCTAACCGGATCTCTAACCCTAGCCCTCAACGTAACCCTAACCCTAGGTCCAATCGGAACCCTAACCGATTCTCTAACCCTAGCCCTCAAAGTAACCCTAACCCTAGGTCCAATCGGAACACTAACCGGATCTCTAACCCTAGTCCTCAAAGTAACCCTAACCCTAGGTCCAATCGGAACCCTAACTGGATCTCTAACCCTAGCCCTCAACGTAACCCTAACCTTAGGTCCAATCGGAACCCTAACCAGATCTCTAACCCTAGCCCCGAACATAACCCTAACCCTAGGTCCAATCGGAACCCTAACCGGATCTCTCACCCTAGCCCTCAAGATAACCCTAATCCTAGGTGCAATCGTAACCCTAACCGGATCTCTAAACCTAGCCCTCAACATAACCCTAACCCTAGGTCCAATGGTAACCCTAACCGGATCTCTAACCCTAGCCTTCAACATAACCCTAACCCTAGGTCCAATCGTAACGCTAACTTGATCTCTAACCCTAGCCCTCAACATAACCCTAACCCTAGGCACAATCGGAACCCTAACCGGATCTCTAACCCAAGCCCTCACCATAACCCTAACCCTAGGTCCAATAGTAACCCTAACCGGATCTCTAACCATAGCCCTCAACATAACCCTTACCCTAGGTCCAATCGTAACCCTAACCGGATCTCTAACCCTAGCCCTCAATATAACCCTAACCCTAGGTCCAGTCGTAACCCTAACCGGATCCTGAACCAGAGACCTCAACATAACCCTAACCCTAGGTCCAATCGTAACCCTAACCGGATCTCTAATCCTAGCCCTCAAATTAACCGTAACCCTAGGTCCAATTGGAACCCTAACCGTAACTCTAACCCTAACCGTCAACATTACCCGAACCCTAGGCGCAATAGTAAGCCTAACCGGATCCTGAACCCTACCTTCACCATAACCCTAACCCTAGGTCCAATCGTAACCCTAACCGGATCTCTAAGCATAGCCCTCAACATAACCCTTACCCTAGGTCCAATCGTAACCCTAACCGGATCTATAACCCTAGCCCTAAACATAACCGTAACCCTAGGTCCAATCGGAACCCTAACCCTATCTCTAACCCTAGCCCTCAACTTAACCCTAACCCTAGGTCCAATCGTAACCCTAACCGGATCTCTAACAGTAACTCTAAACATAACTCTAACCCTAGGTCCAATCGAAACCCTAACCGTATCTCTAACCTTAGCCCCGAACAAAAGCCTAACCCTAGGTCCAATCGGAACCCTAACCTGCTCTCTAACGGTAGCCCTCAACATAACCCTAATCCTAGGTCCTATCGGAACCCTAACCGTATTTCTAACCCAAGCCCTCACCATAACCCTAACCCTAGGTCCAATCGCAACCCTAACGGGATCTCTAACCATATGCCTCAACATAACCCTAACCCTAGGTCCAATCGGAACCCTAACCGGATCTCTAACCCAAGCCCTCACCATAACCCTAACCCTATTTCCAATCGTAACCCTAACCGGATCTTTAACTATAGCCCTCAACATAACCCTTACCCTAGGTCCAATCGTAACCCTAACCGGATCTCTAACCCTAGCCCTCAACATAACCCTAACCCTAGGTCCAATCGTAACCCTAACCGGATCCTGAACCACAGCCCTCAACGTAACCCTAACCCTAGGTCCAATCATATCCCTAACCGGATCTCGAACCCTAGCCCTCAACTTAACCGAAACCCTAGGTCCAATCGGAACCCTAACCGTAACTCTAACCCTAACCATCAACATGACCCAAACACTAGGTCCAATAGTAAGCCTAACCGGATCCTGAACTCTACCTTCAACATAACCCTAACCCTAGGTCCAATCGGAACCCTAACCGGATCTCTAACCCTAGCCCTAAACATAACCCTAACCCTAGGTCCAATCGGAACCCTAACCCTATCTCTAACCCTAGCCCTCAACTTAACCCTAACCCTAGGTCCAATCGTAACCCTAACCGGATCTCTTACAGTAACCCTAAACATAACTCTAACCCTAGGTCCAATCGAAACCCTAACCGTATCTCTAACCCTAGCCCTCAACATAACCCTAACCCTAGGTCCAATCGGAACCCTAACCGGATCTCTAACCCTAACCCTCAACATAACGCTAACCCTAGGTCCAATCGGAACCCTAACCAGATCTCTAACCCTAGCCCTCAACATAACCCTAACCCTAGGTGTAATCGTAACCCTAAACGGATATCTACCTCTAGCCCTCAACATAACCCTAACCCTAGGTCCTATGGGAACTATAACCTGATCTCTAACCCTAGCCCTCAACATAACCCTAACCCTAGGCCCAATCGTTACCCTAACCGGATCTCTAACCCTAGCCCTCAACATAACCCTAACCCTAGGTCTAATCGGAACCCTAACCGGATCTCTTAACCTAGCCCTCAACATAACCCTAACCCTCGGTCAAATCGTAAGAATAACCGGATCCTGAACCCCAGCCCTCAACATAACCCTAACCCTAGGTCCAATCGTAACCCTAACCGTCTCTCTAACCCTAGCCCTCAACATAACCCTAACCCTAGGTCCAATCGTAACCCTACCAGGATCTCTAATCCTAGCCCTCAACATAACCCTAACACTAGGTCCAATCGTAACCCTATCGGGATCTCTAACGCTAGCCCTCAACATAACCCTCACCCTAGGTCCAATCGGAACCCTAACCGGAACTCTAACCCTAACCCTAAACATAACACTAACCCTAGGTCCAATCGTAACCCTATCGGGATCTCTAACGCTAACCCTCAACTTAACCCTAACCCTAGGTCCAATCGTAATCCTAACCAGATCTCTAACAGTAACCCTAAACATAACCCTAACCCTAGGTCCAATCGGAATCCTAACCTGCTCTCTAACCGTAGCCCTCTACTTAACCCTAACCCTAGGTCGAATAGGAACCCTAACCGGATCTCTAAATCTAGCCCTCAACATAACCCTAACCCTAGATCCAATCGAAACCCTAACCGGATCTCTAACCCTAGCCCTCAACATAACCCTAACCCTAGGTGCAATCGTATCCCTAACCGGATTTTTAAATCTAGCCCTCAACATAACCCTAACCCTAGGTCCGATCGTAACGCTAACCGGATGTCTAACTCTAGCCCTCAACGTAACCCTAACCCTAGGTCCAATCGTAACCCTAACCGGATCTCTAACCCTAGCCCTCAACATAACCCTAACCCTAGGTACAATCGGAACCCTAACCGGATCTCTAACCCAAGCCCTCACCATAACCCTAACCCTAGGTCCAATCGTAACCCTAACCGGATCTCTAACCATAGCCCTCAACATAACCCTTACCCTAGGTCCAATCGTAACCCTAACCGGATCTCTAACCCTAGCCCTCAACATAACCCTAACCCTAGGTCCAATCGTAACCCTAACCGGATCCTGAACCACAGCCCTCAACATAACCCTAACCCTAGGTCCAATCATATCCCTAACCGGATCTCTAACCCTAGCCCTCAACTTAACCGTAACCCTAGGTCCAATCGGAACCGTAACCGTAACTCTAACCCTAACCATCAACATGACCCGAACCCTAGGTCCAATAGTAAGCCTAACCGGATCCTGAACCCTACCTTCAACATAACCCTAACCCTAGGTCCAATCGGAACCCTAACCGGATCTCTAAACCTAGCCCTAAACATAACTCTAACCCTAGGTCCAATCGGAACCCTAACCCTATCTCTAACCCTAGCCCTCAACTTAACCCTAACCCTAGGTCCAATCGTAACCCTAACCGGATCTCTAACAGTAACCCTAAACATAACTCTAACCCTAGGTCCAATCGAAACCCTAACCGTATCTCTAACCCTAGCCCTCAACATAACCCTAACCCTAGGTCCAATCGGAACCCTAACAGGATCTCTAACCCTAACCCTCAACATAACGCTAAACCTAGGTCCAATCGGAACCCTAACCAGATCTCTAACCCTAGCCCTCAACATAACCCTAACCCTAGATCAAATCGTAAAAATAACCGGATCCTGAACCCCAGCCCTCAACATAACCCTAACCCTAGGTCCTATGGGAACTATAACCTGATCTCTAACCCTAGCCCTCAACATAACCCTAACCCTAGGCCCAATCGTTACCCTAACCGGATCTCTAACCCTAGCCCTCAACATAACCCTAACCCTAGGTCTAATCGGAACCCTAACCGGATCTCTTAACCTAGCACTCAACATAACCCTAACCCTCGGTCAAATCGTAAGAATAACCGGATCCTGAACCCCAGCCCTCAAAATAACCCTAACCCTAGGTCTAATCGGAACCCTAACCGGATCTCTAAACCTAGCCCTCAACATAACCCTAACCCTAGGTCCAATCGGAACCCTAACCGTATCTCTAACCCTAGCCCTCAACATAAGCCTAACCCTAGGTCCAATCGTAACCCTAACCGTCTCTCTAACTCTAGCCCTCAACATAACCCTAACCCTAGGTCCAATCGTAACCCTAACCGGATCTCTAACCCTAGCCCTCAACATAACCCTAACCCTAGGTCCAATCGTAACCCTATCGGGGTCTCTAACGCTAGCGCTCAACATAACCCTCACCCTAGGTCCAATTGTAACCTTAACGGGATCTCTAACGCTAGCCCTCAACATAACCCTAACCCTAGGTCCAATGGGAACCCTAACCGGATCTCTAACCGTACCCCTCAACATAACCCTAACCCTAGGTCCAATCGTAACCCTAACCGGATCTCAAATCCGAGCCCTCAACATAACCCTAACACTAGGTCTAATCGTAACCCTGACCGGAACTGTAACCCTAGCCCTCAACATAACCCTAACGCTAGGTCCAATCGAATCCGAAGCGGATGTCTAATCCTAGCCCTCAACATAAGCCTAACACAAGGTGCTATTGTAACCATAACCGCCTCTCTAACCCTAGCCGTCAACATAACCCTAACCCAAGGTCCTATCGTAACCCTAAACGTCTCTCTAACCCTAGCGCTCAACATAACCCTAACCCTATGTCCAATCGTAACCCCAACCGTCTCTCTAACCAGAGCCCTCAACATAAATCTAACCCTAGGTCCAATCGTAACCCTGACAGAATCACTAACCCCAGCCCTCAATATAACACTAACCCTAGGTCCAAGCAAAACCCTATCTGTCTCTCTAACCCTAGCCCTCAAGATAACCCTCACCCTAGGTCCAATCGTAACCCTAACCGTCTCTCTAACCCTAGCCCTCAACATAACCCAAACCCTAGGTCCAATCGTAACCCTACCAGGATCTCTAATCCTAGCCCTCAACATAACCCTAACACTAGGTCCAATCGTAACCTTATCGGGATCTCTAATGCTAGCCCTCAACATAACCCTCACCCTAGGTCCAATCGGAACCCTAACCGGACCTCTAACCCTAACCCTAAACATAACACTAACCCTAGGTCCAATCGTAACCCTATCGGGATCTCTAACGCTAGCCCTCAACTTAACCCTAACCCTAGGTCAATCGTAATCCTAACCGGATCTCTAACAGTAACCCTAAACATAACCCTAACCCTAGGTCCAATCGGAATCCTAACCTGCTCTCTAACCGTAGCCCTCAACTTAACCCTAACCCTAGGTCGAATAGGAACCCTAACCGGATCTCTAAATCTAGCCCTCAACATAACCCTAACCCTAGATCCAATCGAAACCCTAACCGGATCTCTAACCCTAGCCCTCAACATAACCCTAACCCTAGGTGCAATCGTATCCCTAACCGGATTTTTAAATCTAGCCCTCAACATAACCCTAACCCTAGGTCCGATCGTAACGCTAACCGGATGTCTAACTCTAGCCCTCAACGTAACCCTAACCCTAGGTCCAACGGTAACGCTAACTTGATCTCTAACCCAAGCCCTCACCATAACCCTAACCCTAGGTACAATAGGAACCCTAACCGGATCTCTAACCATTGCCCTCAAAATAACCCTAACCCTAGGTCCAATCGTAACCCTAACCGGATCTCTAACCCTAGCCCTCAACATAACCCTAACCCTAGGTCCAATCGTAACCCTAACCGGATCCTGAACCACAGCCCTCAACATAACCTAACCCTAGGTCCAATCATATCCCTAACCGGATCTCAAACCCTAGCCCTCAACTTAACCGTAACCCTAGGTCCAATCGGAACCGTAACCGTAACTCTAACCCTAACCATCAACATGACCCGAACCCTAGGTCCAATAGTAAGCCTAACCGGATCCTGAACCCTACCTTCAACATAACCCTAACCCTAGGTCCAATCGGAACCCTAACCGGATCTCTAACCCTATCCCTAAACATAACTCTAACCCTAGGTCCAATTGGAACCCTAACCCTATCTCTAACCCTAGCCCTCAACTTAACCCTAACCCTAGGTCCAATCGTAACCCTAACTGGATCTCTAACAGTAACCCTAAACATAACTCTAACCCTAGGTCCAATCGAAACCCTAACCGTATCTCTAACCCTAGCCCTCAACATAACACTAACCCTAGGTCCAATTGGAACCCTAACCGGATCTCTAACCCTAACCCTCAACATAACGCTAACCCTAGGTCCAATCGGAACCCTAACCAGATCTCTAACCCTAGCCTTCAACATAACCCTAACCCTAGGTGTAATCGTAACCCTAAACGGATATCTACCTCTAGCCCTCAACATAACCCTAACCCTAGATCAAATCGTAAGAATAACCGGATCCTGAACCCCAGCCCTCAACATAACCCTAACCCTAGGTCCTATGGGAACTATAACCTGATCTCTAACCCTAGCCCTCAACATAACCCTAACCCTAGGCCCAATCGTTACCCTAACCGGATCTCTAACCCTAGCCCTCAACATAACCCTAACCCTAGGTCTAATCGGAACCCTAACCGGATCTCTTAACCTAGCCCTCAACATAACCCTAACCCTCGGTCAAATCGTAAGAATAACCGGATCCTGAACCCCAGCCCTCAAAATAACCCTAACCCTAGGTCTAATCGGAACCCTAACCGGATCTCTAAACCTAGCCCTCAACATAACCGTAACCCTAGGTCCAATCGTAACCCTAACCGGAACTCTAACCCTAGCCCTCAACATAACCCTAACCCTAGGTCCAATCGTAACCCTATCGCGGTCTCTAACGCTAGCGCTCAACATAACCCTCACCCTATGTCCAATCGTAACCTTAACCGGATCTCTAAAGCTAGCCCTCAACATAACCCTAACCCTAGGTCCAATCGGTACCCTAACCAGATCTCTAACCCTAGCCCCGAACATAACCCTAACCCTAGGTCCAATCGGAACCCTAACTGGATCTCTAACCCTAGCCCTCAACATAACCCTAATCCTAAGTCCAATCGGAACCCTAACCGGATCTCTAAACCTAGCCCTCAACATAACCCTAACCCTAGGTCCAATCGTAACGCTAACTTGATCTCTAACCCTAGCCCTCAACATAACCCTAACCCTAGGTACAATCGGAACCCTAACCGGATCTCTAACCCAAGCCCTCACCATAACCCTAACCCTAGGTCCAATCGTAACCCTAACCGGATCTCTAACCCTAGCCCTCAACATAACCCTAACCCTAGGTCCAATCGTAACCCTAAGCGGATTCTGAACCACAGCCCTCAACATAACCCTAACCCTAGGTCCAATCGTAACCCTAACCGGATCTCTAACCTTAGCCCTCAACTTAACCGTAACCCTAGGTCCAATCGGAACCCTAACCGTAACTCTAACCCTAACCGTCAACATGACCCGAACCCTAGGTCCAATAGTAAGCCTAACCGGATCCTGAACCCTACCTTCAACATAACCCTAACCCTAGGTCCAATCGGAACCCTTATCGGATCTCTAACCCTAGCCCTCAACATAACCCTAACCCTAGGTCCAATCGTAACCCTAACCGGATCTCTCACCCTAGCCCTTAAGATAACCCTAATCCTAGGTGCAATCGAAACCCTAACCGGATCTCTAAACCTAGCCCTCAACATAACCCTAACCCTAGGTCCAATGGTAACCCTAACCGGATCTCTAACCCTAGCCTTCAACATAACCCTAACCCTAGGTCCAATCGTAACGCTAACTTGATCTCTAACCCTAGCCCTCAACATAACCCTAACCCTAGGTACAATCGGAACCCTAACCGGATCTCTAACCCAAGCCCTCACCATAACCCTAACCCTAGGTCCAATAGTAACCCTAACCGGATCTCTAACCATAGCCCTCAACATAGCCCTTACCCTAGGTCCAATCGTAACCCTAACCGGATCTCTAACCCTAGCCCTCAATATAACCCTAACCCTAGGTCCAATCGTAACCCTAACCGGATCCTGAACCAGAGCCCTCAACATAACCCTAACCCTAGGTCCAATCGTAACCCTAACCGGATCTCTAACCCTAGCCCTCAAATTAACCGTAACCCTAGGTCCAATCGGATCCCTAACCGTAACTCTAACCCTAACCGACAACATGACCAGAACCCTAGGTGCAATAGTAAGCCTAACCGGATCCTGAACCCTACCTTCACCATAACCCTAACCCTAGGTCCAATCGTAACCCTAACCGGATCTCTAACCATAGCCCTCAACATAACCCTTACCCTAGGTCCAATCGTAACCCTAACCGGATCTCTAACCCTAGCCCTAAACATAACCCTAACCCTAGGTCCAATCGGAACCCTAACCCTATCTCTAAACCTAGCCCTCAACTTAACCCTAACCCTAGGTCCAATCGTAACCTAACCGGATCTCTAACAGTAACCCTAAACATAACTCTAACCCTAGGTCCAATCGAAACCCTAACCGTATCTCTAACCTTAGCCCCGAACAAAAGCCTAACCCTAGGTCCAATCGGAACCCTAACCTGCTCTCTAACGGTAGCCCTCAACATAACCCTAATCCTAGGTCCAATCGGAACCCTAACCGTATTTCTAACCCAAGCCCTCACCATAACCCTAACCCTAGGTCCAATCGTAACCCTAACGGGATCTCTAACCATTAGCCTCAACATAACCCTAACCCTAGGTCCAATCGGAACCCTAACCGGATCTCTAAACCTAGCCCTCAACATAACCCTAACCCTAGGTCCAATCGTAACCCTAACCGGATCTCTAACCCTAGCCTTCAACATAACGTAACCCTAGGTCCAATCGTAACGCTAACTTGATCTCTAAACCTAGCCCTCAACATAACCCTAACCCTAGGTACCATCGGAACCCTAACCGGATCTCTAACCCAAGCCCTCACCGTAACCCTAACCCTAGGTCCAATCGTAACCCTAACCGGATCTTTAACTATAGCCCTCAACATAACCCCTACCCTAGGTCCAATCGTAACCCTAACCGGATGTCTAACCCTAGCCCTCAACATAACCCTAACCCTAGGTCCATCGTAACCCTAACCGGATCCTGAACCACAGCCCTCAACATAACCCTAACCCTAGGTCCAATCGTAACCCTAACCGGTCCTCGAACACTAGCCCTCAACTTAACCGTAACCCTAGGTCCAATCGGAACCCTAACCGTAACTCTAACCCTAACCATCAACATGACCCAAACCCTAGGTCCAATAGTAAGCCTAACCGGATCCTGAACCCTACCTTCAACATAACCCTAACCCTAGGTCCAATCGGAACCCTAACCGGATCTCTAACCCTAGCCCTAAACATAACCCTAACCCTAGGTCCAATCGGAACCCTAACCCTATCTCTAACCCTACCCCTCAACTTAACCCTAACCCTAGGTCCAATCGAAACCCTAACCGTATCCCTAACCCTAGCCCTCAACATAACCCTAACCCTAGGTCCAATCGGAACCCTAACCGGATCTCTAACCCTAACCCTCAACATAACGCTAACCCTAGGTCCAATCGGAACCCTAACCAGATCTCTAACCCTAACCCTCAACATAACCCTAACCCTAGGTGTAATCGTAACCCTAAACGGATATCTACCTCTAGCCCTCAACATAACCCTAACCCTAGGTCCTATGGGAACTATAACCTGATCTCTAACCCTAGCCCTCAACATAACCCTAACCCTAGGCCCAATCGTTACCCTAACCGGATCTCTAACCCTAGCCCTCAACATAACCCTAACCCTAGGTCTAATCGGAACCCTAACCGGATCTCTTAACCTAGCCCTCAACATAACCCTAACCCTCGGTCAAATCGTAAGAATAACCGGATCCTGAACCCCAGCCCTCAACATAACCCTAACCCTAGGTCCAAACGGAACCCTAACCGTATCTCTAACCCTAGCCCTCAACATAACCCTAACCCTAGGTCCAATCGTAACCCTAACCGTCTCTCTAACCCTAGCCCTCAACATAACCCTAACCCTAGGTCCAATCGTAACCCTAACCGGATCTCTAACCCTAGCCCTCAACATAACCCTAACCCTAGGTCCAATCGTAACCCTATCGGGGTCTCTCACGCTAGCGCTCAACAAAACCCTCACCCTAGGTCTAATCGTAACCTTAACGGGATCTCTAACGCTAGCCCTCAAGATAACCCTAACCCTAGGTCCAATGGGAACCCTAACCGGATCTCTAACCGTAGCCCTCAACATAACCCTAACCCTAGGTCCAATCGTAACCCTAACCGGATCTCAAATCCGAGCCCTCAACATAACCCTAACACTAGGTCTAATCGTAACCCTGACCGGAACTGTAACCCTAGCCCTCAACATAACCCTAACGCTAGGTCCAATCGAATCAGAAGCGGATGTCTAACCTAGCCCTCAACATAACCCTAACACAAGGTGCTATTGTAACCATAACCGCCTCTCTAACCCTAGCCGTCAACATAACCCTAACCCAAGGTCCTATCGTAAGCCTAAACGACTCTCTAACCCTAGCCCTCAACATAACCCTAACCCTATGTCCAATCGTAACCCCAACCGTCTCTCTAACCAGAGCCCTCAACATAAATCTAACCCTAGGTCCAATCGTAACCCTGACAGAATCACTAACCCCAGCCCTCAATATAACACTAACCCTAGGTCCAAGCAAAACCCTATCTGTCTCTCTAACCCTAGCCCTCAAGATAACCCTCACCCTAGGTCCAATCGGAATCCTAACCTGCTCTCTAACCGTAGCCCTCAACTTAACCCTAACCTAGGTCGAATAGGAACCCTAACCGGATCTCTAAATCTAGCCCTCAACATAACCCTAACCCTAGATCCAATCGAAACCTTAACCGGATCTCTAAACCTAGCCCTCAACATAACCCTAACCCTAGGTGCAATCGTATCCCTAACCGGATTTTTAAATCTAGCCCTCAACATAACACTAACCCTAGGTCCGATCGTAACGCTAACCGGATGTCTAACTCTAGCCCTCAACATAACCCTTACCCTAGGTCCAATCGTAACCCTAACCGGATCTCTAACCCTAGCCCTCAACATAACCCTAACCCTAGGTCCAATCGTAACCCTAACCGGATCCTGAACCACAGCCCTCAACATAACCCTAACCCTAGGTCCAATCATATCCCTAACCGGATCTCTAACCCTAGCCCTCAACTTAACCGTAACCCTAGGTCCAATCGGAACCGTAACCGTAACTCTAACCCTAACCATCAACATGACCCGAACCCTAGGTCCAATAGTAAGCCTAACCGGATCCTGAACCCTACCTTCAACATAACCCTAACCCTAGGTCCAATCGGAACCCTAACCGGATCTCTAACCCTAGCCCTAAACATAACTCTAACCCTAGGTCCAATCGGAACCCTAACCCTATCTCTAACCCTAGCCCTCAACTTAACCCTAACCCTAGGTCCAATCGTAACCCTAACCGGATCTCTAACAGTAACCCTAAACATAACTCTAACCCTAGGTCCAATCGAAACCTTAACCGTATCTCTAACCCTAGCCCTCAACATAACCCTAACCCTAGGTCCAATCGGAACCCTAACCGGATCTCTAACCCTAACCCTCAACATAACGCTAACCCTAGGTCCAATCGGAACCCTAACCAGATCTCTAACCCTAGCCCTCAACATAACCCTAACCCTAGGTGTAATCGTAACCCTAAACGGATATCTACCTCTAGCCCTCAACATAACCCTAACCCTAGATCAAATCGTAAGAATAACCGGATCCTGAACCCCAGCCCTTAACATAACCCTAACCCTAGGTCCTATGGGAACTATAACCTGATCTCTAACCCTAGCCCTCAACATATCCCTAACCCTAGGCCCAAGCGTTACCCTAACCGGATCTCTAACCCTAGCCCTCAACATAACCCTAACCCTAGGTCTAATCGGAACCCTAACCGGATCTCTTAACCTAGCCCTCAACATAACCCTAACCCTCGGTCAAATCGTAAGAATAACCGGATCCTGAACCCCAGCCCTCAAAATAACCCTAACCCTAGGTCTAATCGGAACCCTAACCGGATCTCTAAACCTAGCCCTCAACATAACCGTAACCCTAGGTCCAATCGTAACCCTAACCGGAACTCTAACCCTAGCCCTCAACATAACCCTAACCCTAGGTCCAATCGTAACCCTATCGCGTTCTCTAACGCTAGCGCTCAACATAACCCTCACCCTATGTCCAATCGTAACATTAACCGGATCTCTAAAGCTAGCCCTCAACATAACCCTCACCCTAGGTCTAATCGTAACCCTAACCGGATCTCTAACCCTAGACCTCAACATAACCCTAACCCTAGGTCCAATCGTAACCCTACCAGGATCTCTAATCCTAGCCCTCAACATAACCCTAACACTAGGTCCAATCGTAACCCTATCGGGATCTCTAACGCTAGCCCTCAACATAACCCTCACCCTAGGTCCAATCGGAACCCTAACCGTAACTCTAACCCTAGCCCTCACCATAAGCCTAACCCTAGGTCCAATCGGAACCCTAACCGGATCTCTAACCCTAACCCTAAAAATAACACTAACCCTAGGTCCAATCGGAACCCTAACCGTATCTATAAACCTAGCGCTCAACATAACCCTAACCCTAGGTCCAATCGGAACCCTAACCGGATCTCTAACCCTAGCCCTCAACATAACCCTAACCCTAGGTCCAATGGTAACCCTAACCGGATCTCTAACACTAGCCTTCAACATAACCCTAACCCTAGGTCCAATCATAACCCTAACTTGATCTCTAACCCTAGCCCTCAACATAACCCTAACCCTAGGTACAATCGGAACCCTAAACGGATCTCTAACCCAAGCCCTCAACATAACCCTAACCCTAGGTCCAAACGTAACCCTAACCGTATCTCTAACCCTAGCCCTCAACAGAACCCTAACCCTAGGTCCAATCGTAACCCTAACCGGATCTCTAACCCTAGCCCTCAACATACCCCTAACCCTAGGTCCAATCGTAACCCTAACCGGATCTCTAACCCTAGCCAGCAACATACCCCTAACCCTAGGCCCAATCGTAACCCTAACCGGATCTCTAACCCTAGTCCTCAACATAACCCTAACCCTAGGTCCAATCGTAACCCTAACCGGATCTCTAACCTTAGCCCTCAACATAACCCTAACCCTAGGTCCAATCGGAACCCTAAACGTATATCTAACCCTAGCTGTCAACATAACCCTAACCATAGGTCCAATTCGGAACCCTAACCGTAACTCTAACCCTAGGCCTCAACATAAGCCTAACCCTAGGTCCAATCGGAACCCTAACTGGACCTCTAACCCTAACCCTAAACATAACACTAACCCTAGGTCCAATCGGAACCCTAACCGTATCTCTAAACCTAGTCCTCAACATAACCCTAACCCTACGTCCAATCGGAACCCTAACCGTAACTCTAACCGTAGCCCTCAACATAAGCCTAACCCTAGGTCCAACGGAACCATAACCGGATCTCTAACCCGAACTCTAAACATAACACTAATCCTAGGTCCAATCGGAACCCTAACCGTATCTCTAAACCTAGCCCTCAACTTAACCCTAACCCTAGGTCCAATCGTAACCCTAACCGGATCTCTAACAGTAACCCTAAACATAACACTAACCCTAGGTCCAATCGAAACCCTAACCCTATCTCTAACCATAGCCCTCAACATAACTCTAACCCTAGGTCCAATCGGAACCCTAACCGGATCTCTAACCCTAACCCTCAACATAACCCTAACCCTAGGTCCAATCGGAACCCTAACCAGATCTCTAACCCTAGCCCGCAACATAACCCTATCAGTAGGTCCAATTGGAACCCTAACCGGATCTCTAATCCTAGCCCTCAAAATAACCCTAACCCTAGGTGCAATCGTACCCCTAAACGGATTTCTAATTCTAGCCCTCAACATAACCCTAACCCTAGGTCCAATCGGAACCCTAACCGTATCTCTAATCCTAGCCCTCAACATAACCCTAACCCTAGGTCCAATCTGAACCCTAACCGGATCTCTAACCCTAGCCCTCAACATAACCCTAACCCTAGGTCCAATGGTAACCCTAACGGGATCTCTAACACTAGCCTTCAACATAACCCTAACCCTAGGTCCAATCATAACCCTAACTTGATCTCTAACCCTAGCCCTCAACATAACCCTAACCCTAGGTACAATCGGAACCCTAAACGGATCTCTAACCCAAGCCCTCACCATAACCGTAACCCTAGGTCCAAACGTAACCCTAACCGTATCTCTAACCCTAGCCCTCAACAGAACCCTAACCCTAGGTCCAATCGTAATCCTAACCGTATCTCTAAACCTAGCCCTCAACATACCCCTAACCCTAGGTCCAATCGTAACCCTAACCGGATCTCTAACCCTAGCCAGCAACATACGCCTAACCCTAGGTCCAATCGTAACCCTAACCGGATCTCTAACCCTAGTCCTCAACATAACCCTAATCCTAGGTCCAATCGTAACCCTAACCGGATCTCTAACCTTAGCCCTCAACATAACCCTAACCCTAGGTCAAATCGGAACCCTAAACGTATATCTAACCCTAGCTGTCAACATAACCCTAACCATAGGTCCAATTCGGAACCCTAAGCGTAACTCTAAACCTAGGCCTCAACATAAGCCTAACCCTACGTCCAATCGGAACCCTAACCGTAACTCTAACACTAGCCCTCAACATAAGCCTAACCCTAGGTCCAACGGAACCATAACCGGATCTCTAACCCGAACTCTAATCATAACACTAATCCTAGGTCCAATCGGAACCCTAACCGTATCTCTAAACCTAGCCCTCAACTTAACCCTAACCCTAGGTCCAATCGTAACCCTAACCGAATCTCTAACAGTAACCCTAAACATAACACTAACCCTAGGTCCAATCGAAACCCTAACCCTATCTCTAACCGTAGCCGTCAACATAACTCTAAACCTAGGTCCAATCGGAACCCTAACCGGATCTCTAACCCTAACCCTCAACATAACCCTAACCCTAGGTCCAATCGGAACCCTAACCAGATCTCTAACCCTAGCCCGCAACATAACCCTATCAGTAGGTCCAATTGGAACCCTAACCGGATCTCTAATCCTAGCCCTCAAAATAACCCTAACCCTAGGTGCAATCGTATCCCTAACCGGATCCTGAACCACAGCCCTCAACATAACCCTAACCCTAGGTCCAATCGTAACCCTAACCGGATCTCGAACCCTAGCCCTCAACTTAACCGTAACCCTAGGTCCAATCGGAACCCTAACCGTAACTCTAACCCTAACCATCAACATGACCCGAACCCTAGGTCCAATAGTAAGCCTAACCGGATCCTGAACCCTAACTTCAACATAACCCTAACCCTAGGTCCAATCGGAACCCTAACCCTATCTCTAACCCTAGCCCTCAACTTAACACTAACCCTAGGTCCAATCGTAACCCTAACCGGATCTCTAACAGTAACCCTAAACATAACTCTAACCCTAGGTCCAATCGAAACCCTAACCGTATCTCTAACCCTAGCCCTCAACATAACGCTAACCCTAGGTCCAATCGGAACCCTAACCGGATCTCTAACCCTAACCCTCAACATAACGCTAACCCTAGGTCCAATCGGAACCCTAACCAGATCTCTAACCCTAGCCCTCAACATAACCCTAACCCTAGGTGTAATCGTAACCCTAACCGGATATCTACCTCTAGCCCTCAACATAACCCTAACCCTAGGTCCAATCGTAACCCTAACCGGATCTCAAATCCGAGCCCTCAACATAACCCTAACACTAGGTCTAATCGTAACCCTGACCGGAACTGTAACCCTAGCCCTCAACATAACCCTAATGCTAGGTCCAATCGAATCCGAAGCGGATGTCTAATCCTAGCCCTCAACATAACCCTAACACAAGGTCCTATTGTAACCATAACCGCCTCTCTAACCCTAGCCGTCAACATAACCCTAAACCAAGGTCCTATCGTAACCCTAAACGTCTCTCTAACCCTAGCCCTCAACATAACCCTAACCCTATGTCCAATCGTAACCCCAACCGTCTCTCTAACCAGAGCCCTCAACATAAATCTAACCCTAGGTCCAATCGTAACCCTGACCGAATCTCTAACCCCAGCCCTCAATATAACACTAACCCTAGGTCCAAGCAAAACCCTATCTGTCTCTCTAACCCTAGCCCTCAAGATAACCCTCACCCTAGGTCCAATCGTAACCCTAACCGTCTCTCTAACCCTAGCCCTCAACATAGCCCTAATCCTAGGTCCAATCGTAACCCTAACCGTCTCTCTAACCCTAGCCCTCAACATAACCCTAACCCTAGGTCCAATCGTAACCCTACCAGGAATTCTAATCCTAGCCCTCAACATAACCCTAACACTAGGTCCAATCGTAACCCTATCGGGATCTCTAACGCTAGCCCTCAACATAACCCTCACCCTAGGTCCAATCGGAACCCTAACCGGACCTCTAACCCTAACCCTAAACATAACACTAACCCTAGGTCCAATCGTA
This sequence comes from Miniopterus natalensis, assembly GCF_054644295.1. NCBI lineage: Eukaryota > Metazoa > Chordata > Mammalia > Chiroptera > Miniopteridae > Miniopterus > Miniopterus natalensis. Next base: position 276,630 of record NW_028269989.1, on the reverse strand, counting down.
ACCCTATCGCGATCTCTAACGCTAGCCCTCAACTTAACCCTAACCCTAGGTCCAATCGTAATCCTAACCGGATCTCTAACAGTAACCCTAAACATAACCCTAACCCTAGGTCCAATCGTAATCCTAACCTGCTCTCTAACCGTAGCCCTCAACTTAACCCTAACCCTAGGTCGAATAGGAACCCTAACCGGATCTCTAAATCTAGACCTCAACATAACCCTAACCCTAGATCCAATCGAAACCCTAACCGGATCTCTAACCCTAGCCCTCAACATAACCCTAACCCTAGGTGCAATCGTATCCCTAACCGGATTTCTAAATCTAACCCTCAACGTAACCCCAACCCTAGGTCCGATCGTAACCCTAACGGGATCTCTAACCCTAGCCTTCAACGTAACCCTAACCCTAGGTCCAATCGTAACCCTAACCGGAACTCTAACCCTAGCCCTCAACATAACCCTAACCCTAGGTCCAATCGGAACCCTAACCGGATCTCTAACCCTAGCCCTCAACGTAACCCTAACCCTAGGTCCAATCGGAACCCTAACCGATTCTCTAACCCTAGCCCTCAAAGTAACCCTAAACCTGGGTCCAATCGGAACCCTAACCGGATCTCTAACCCTAGCCCTCAAAGTAACCCTAACCCTAGGTCCAATCGGAACCCTAACTGGATCTCTAACCCTAGCCCTCAACGTAACCCTAACCTTAGGTCCAATCGAAACCCTAACCAGATCTCTAACCCTAGCCCCGAACATAACCCTAACCCTAGGTCCAATCGGAACCCTAACCTGCTCTCTAACCTTAGCCCTCAACATAATCCTAATCCTAGGTCCAATCGGAACCCTAACCGGATCTCTAAACCTAGCCCTCAACATAACCCTAACCCTAGGTCCAATGGTAACCCTAACCGGATCTCTAACCCTAGCCTTCAACATAACCCTAACCCGAGGTCAAATCGTAACGCTAACTTGATCTCTAACCCTAGCCCTCAACATAACACTAACCCTAGGTACAATCGGAACCCTAACCGGATCTCTAACCCAAGCCATCATCATAACCCTAACCCTAGGTCCAATCGTAACCCTAACCGGATCCTGAACCACAGCCCTCAACATAACCCTAACCCTAGGTCCAATCGTAACCCTAACCGGATCTCTAACCCTAGCCCTCAACTTAACTGTAACCCTAGGTTCAATCGGAACCCTAACCGTAACTCTAACCCTAACCGTCAACATGACCCGAACCCTAGGTCCAATAGTAAGCCTAACCGGATCCTGAACCCTACCTTCAACATAACCCTAACCCTAGGTCCAATCGGAACCCTAACCGGATCTCTAACCCTAGCCCTAAACATAACCCTAACCCTAGGTCCAATCGGAACCCTAACCCTATCTCTAACCCTAGCCCTCAACTTAACCCTAACCCTAGGTCCAATCGTAACCCTAACCGGATCTCTAACAGTAACCCTAAACATAACTCTAACCCTAGGTCCAATCGAAACCCTAACCGTATCTCTAACCCTAGGCCCGAACATAACCCTAACCCGAGGTCCAATCGGAACCCTAACCTGCTCTCTAACCGTAGCCCTCAACATAACCCTAATCCTAGGTCCAATCGGAACCCTAACCGGATTTCTAACCCAAGAACTCACCATAACCCTAACCCTAGGTCCAATCGTAACCCTAACGGGATCTCTAACAATATCCCTCAACATAACCCTAACCCTAGGTCCAATCGGAACCCTAACCGGATCTCTAACCCTAGCCCTCAACATGACCCTAACCCTAGGTCCAATCGTAACCCTAACCGGATCTCAAATCCGAGCCCTCAACATAACCCTAACACTAGGTCTAATCGTAACCCTGACCGGAACTGTAACCCTAGCCCTCAACATAACCCTAACGCTAGGTCCAATCGAATCCGAAGCGGATGTCTAATCCTAGCCCTCAACATAACCCTAACACAAGGTCCTATTGTAACCATAACCGCCTCTCTAACCCTAGCCGTCAACATAACCCTAAACCAAGGTCCTATCGTAACCCTAAACGTCTCTCTAACCCTAGCCCTCAACATAACCCTAACCCTATGTCCAATCGTAACCCCAACCGTCTCTCTAACCAGAGCCCTCAACATAAATCTAACCCTAGGTCCAATCGTAACCCTGACAGAATCACTAACCCCAGCCCTCAATATAACACTAACCCTAGGTCCAAGCAAAACCCTAACCGTATCTCTAACCCTAGTCCTCAACATAACCCTAACCCTACGTCCAATCGGAACCCTAACCGTAACTTTAACCCTAGCCCTCAACATAAGCCTAACCCTAGGTCCAACGGAACCATAACCGGATCTCTAACCCTAGCCCTCAACATAACCCTAACCCTAGGTCCACTGGTAACCCTAACTTGATCTCTAACCCTAGCCCTCAACATAACCCTAACCCTAGGTACAATCGGAACCCTAAACGGATCTCTAACCCAAGCCCTCACCATAACCCTAACCCTAGGTCCAAACGTAACCCTAACCGTATCTCTAACCCTAGCCCTCAACATACCCCTAACCCTAGGTCCAATCGTAACCCTAACCGGATCTCTAACCCTAGCCAGCAACATACGCCTAACACTAGGTCCAATCGTAACCCTAACCGGATCTCTAACCCTAGTCCTCAACATAACCCTAACCCTAGGTCCAATCGTAACCCTAACCGGATCTCTAACCTTAGCCCTCAACATAACCCTAACCCTAGGTCAAATCGGAACCCTAAACGTATATCTAACCCTAGCTGTCAACATAACCCTAACCATAGGTCCAATTCGGAACCCTAACCGTAACTCTAAACCTAGGCCTCAACATAAGCCTAACCCTACGTCCAATCGGGACCCTAACCGTAACTCTAACACTAGCCCTCAACATAAGCCTAACCCTAGGTCCAACGGAACCATAACCGGATCTCTAACCCGAACTCTAAACATAACACTAATCCTAGGTCCAATCGGAACCCTAACCGTATCTCTAAACCTAGCCCTCAACTTAACCCTAACCCTAGGTCCAATCGTAACCCTAACCGAATCTCTAACAGTAACCCTAAACATAACACTAACCCTAGGTCCAATCGAAACCCTAACCCTATCTCTAACCGTAGCCGTCAACATAACTCTAACCCTAGGTCCAATCGGAACCCTAACCAGATCTCTAACCCTAGCCCGCAACATAACCCTATCAGTAGGTCCAATTGGAACCCTAACCGGATCTCTAATCCTAGCCCTCAAAATAACCCTAACCCTAGGTGCAATCGTATCCCTAACCGGATTTCTAATTCTAGCCCTCAACGTAACCCTAACCCTAGGTCCAATCGTAACCCTAACCGGAACTCTAACCCTAGCCCTCAACATAACCCTAACCCTAGGTCCAATCGGAACCCTAACCGGATCTCTAACCCTAGCCCTCAACGTAACCCTAACCCTAGGTCCACTCGGAACCCTAACCGATTCTCTAACCCTAGCCCTCAAAGTAACCCTAACCCTAGGTCCAATCGGAACCCTAACCGGATCTCTAACCCTAGTCCTCAAAGTAACCCTAACCCTAGGTCCACTCGGAACCCTAACTGGATCTCTAACCCTAGCCCTCAACGTAACCCTAAGCTTAGGTCCAATGGTAACCCTAACCGGATCTCTAACCCTAGCCTTCAACATAACCCTAACCCTAGGTCCAATCGTAACGCTAACTTGATCTCTAACCCTAGCCCTCAAGATAACCCTAACCCTAGGTCCAATCGGAACCCTAACCGGATCTCTAACCCAAGCCCTCACCATAACCCTAACCCTAGGTCCAATCGTAACCCTAACCGGATCTCTAACCCTAGCCCTCAACATAACCCCAACCCGAGGTCCAATCGTAACCCTAACCGGATCCTGAACCACAGCCCTCAACATAACCCTAACCCTAGGTCCAATCGTAACCCTAAACGGAACTCTAACCTTAGCCCTCAACTTAACCGTAACCCTAGGTCCAATCGGAACCCTAACCGTAACCCTAACCCTAACCGTCAACATGACCCGAAGCCTAGGTCCAATAGTAAGCCTAACCGGATCCTGAACCCTACCTTCAACATAACCCTAACCCTAGGTCCAATCGGAACCCTAACCGGATCTCTAACCCTAGCCCTCAACATAACCCTAACACTAGGTCCAATCGTAACCCTAACCGGATCCTGAACCAGAGCCCTCAATATAACCCTAACCCTAGGTCCAATCGTAACACTAACCGGATCTCTAACAGTAACCCTAAACGTAACTCTAACCATAGGTTCAATCGAAACCCTAACCGTATCTCTAACCCTAGCACTGAACATAACCCTAACCCTAGGTCCAATCGGAACCCTAACCTGCTCTCTAACCGTAGCACTCAACATAACCCTAATCCTAGGTTCAATCGGAACCCTAACCGGATTTCTAACCCAAGCCCTCACCATAACCCTAACCCTAGGTCCAATCGTAACCCTAACGGGATCTCTAACCATATGCCTCAACATGACCCTAACCCTAGGTCCAATCGGAACCCCAACCGGATCTCTAAACCTAGCCCTCAACATAACCCTAACCCTAGGTCCAATCATAACGCTAACTTGATCTCTAACCCTAGCCCTCAACATAACCCTAACCCTAGGTACAATCGGAACCCTAACCGGATCTCTAACCCAAGCCCTCACCATAACCCTAACCCTAGGTCCAATAGTAACCCTAACCGGATCTCTAACCATAGCCCTCAACATAACCCTTACCCTAGGTCCAATCGTAACCCTAACCGGATCTCTAACCCTAGCCCTCAACATAACCCTAACCCTAGGTCCAAGCAAAACCCTAACCGTATCTCTAACCCTAGTCCTCAACATAACCCTAACCCTACGTCCAATCGGAACCCTAACCGTAACTTTAACCCTAGCCCTCAACATAAGCCTAACCCTAGGTCCAACGGAACCATAACCGGATCTCTAACCCTAGCCCTCAACATAACCCTAACCCTAGGTCCAATGGTAACCCTAACCGGATCTCTAACCCTAGCCCTCAACCTAACCCTAACCCTAGGTCCAATCGTAACCCTAACCGGATCCTGAACCACAGCCCTCAACATAACCCTAACCCTAGGTCCAATCGTAACCCTAACCGGATCTCTAACCCTAGCCCTCAAATTAACCGTAACCCTAGGTCCAATCGGAACCCTAACCGTAACTCTAACCCTAACCGTCAACATGACCCGAACCCTAGGTGCAATAGTAAGCCTAACCGGATCCTGAACCCTACCTTCACCATAACCCTAACCCTAGGTCCAATCGTAACCCTAACCGGATCTCTAACCATAGCCCTCAACATAACCCTTACCCTAGGTCCAATCGTAACCCTAACCGGATCTCTAACCCTAGCCCTCAACATAACCCTAACCCTAGGTCCAATGGTAACCCTAACCGGATCTCTAACCCTAGCCTTCAACATAACGTAACCCTAGGTCCAATCGTAACGCTAACTTGATCTCTAACCCTAACCCTCAACATAACCCTAACCCTAGGTACAATCGGAACCCTAACCGGATCTCTAACCCAAGCCCTCACCATAACCCTAACCCTAGGTCCAATCGTAACCCTAACCGGATCTTTAACTATAGCCCTCAACATAACCCTTACCCTAGGTCCAATCGTAACCCTAACCGGATCTCTAACCCTAGCCCTCAACATAACCCTAACCGTAGGTCCAATCGTAACCCTAACCGGATCTTTAACTATAGCCCTCAACATAACCCTTACCCTAGGTCCAATCGTAACCCTAACCGGATCTCGAACCCTAGCCCTCAACTTAACCGTAACCCTAGGTCCAATCGGAACCCTAACCGTAACTCTAACCCTAACCATCAACATGACCCGAACCCTAGGTCCAATAGTAAGCCTAACCGGATCCTGAACCCTACCTTCAACATAACCCTAACCCTAGGTCCAATTGGAACCCTAACCGGATCTCTAACCCTAGCCCTAAACATAACCCTAACCCTAGGTCCAATCGGAACCCTAACCCTATCTCTAACCCTAGCCCTCAACTTAACACTAACCCTAGGTCCAATCGTAACCCTAACCGGATCTCTAACAGTAACCCTAAACATAACTCTAACCCTAGGTCCAATCGAAACCCTAACCGTATCTCTAACCCTAGCCCTCAACATAACCCTAACCCTAGGTCCAATCGGAACCCTAACCGGATCTCTAACCCTAACCCTCAACATAACGCTAACCCTAGGTCCAATCGGAACCCTAACCAGATCTCTAACCCTAGCCCTCAACATAACCCTAACCCTAGGTGTAATCGTAACCCTAAACTGATATCTACCTCTAGCCCTCAACATAACCCTAACCCTAGGTCCTATGGGAACTATAACCTGATCTCTAACCCTAGCCCTCAACATAACCCTAACCCTAGGCCCAATCGTTACCGTAACCGGATCTCTAACCCTAGCCCTGAACATAACCCTAACCCTAGGTCTAATGGGAACCCTAACCGGATCTCTTAACCTAGCCCTCAACATAACCCTAACCCTCGGTCAAATCGTCAGAATAACCGGATCCTGAACCCCAGCCCTCAACATAACCCTAACCCTAGGTCCATCGGAACCCTAACCGTATCTCTAACCCTAGCCCTCAACATAACCCTAACCCTAGGTCCAATCGTAACCCTAACCGTCTCTCTAACCCTAGCCCTCAACATAACCCTAACCCTAGGTCCAATCGTAACCCTAACCGGATCTCTAACCCTAGCCCTCAACATAACCCTAACCCTAGGTCCAATCGTAACCCTAACCGGATCTCAAATCCGAGCCCTCAACATAACCCTAACACTAGGTCTAATCGTAACCCTGACCAGAACTGTAACCCTAGCCCTCAACATAACCCTAACGCTAGGTCCAATCGAATCCGAAGCGGATGTCTAATCCTAGCCCTCAACATAACCCTAACACAAGGTCCTATTGTAACCATAACCGCCTCTCTAACCCTAGCCGTCAACATAACCCTAAACCAAGGTCCTATCGTAACCCTAAACGTCTCTCTAACCCTAGCCCTCAACATAATCCTAACCCTATGTCCAATCGTAACCCCAACCGTCTCTCTAACCAGAGCCCTCAACATGAATCTAACCCTAGGTCCAATCGTAACCTTGATCGAATCTCTAACCCCAGCCCTCAATATAACACTAACCCTAGGTCCAAGCAAAGCCCTATCTGTCTCTCTAACCCTAGCCCTCAAGATAACCCTCACCCTAGGTCCAATCGTAACCCTAACCGTCTCTCTAACCCTAGCCCTCAACATAGCCCTAATCCTAGGTCCAATCGTAACCCTAACCGTCTCTCTAACCCTAGCCCTCAACATAACCCTAACCCTAGGTCCAATCGTAACCCTACCAGGAATTCTAATCCTAGCCCTCAACATAACCCTAACACTAGGTCCAATCGTAACCCTATCGGGATCTCTAACGCTAGCCCTCAACATAACCCTCACCCTAGGTCCAATCGGAACCCTAACCGGACCTCTAACCCTAACCCTAAACATAACACTAACCCTAGGTCAAATCGTAACCCTATCGGGATCTCTAACGCTAGCCCTCAACTTAACCATAACCCTAGGTCCAATCGTAATCCTAACCGGATCTCTAACAGTAACCCTAAACATAACCCTAACCCTAGGTCCAATCGTAATCCTAACCTGCTCTCTAACCGTAGCCCTCAACTTAACCCTAACCCTAGGTCGAATAGGAACCCTAACCGGATCTCTAAATCTAGACCTCAACATAACCCTAACCCTAGATCCAATCGAAACCCTAACCGGATCTCTAACCCTAGCCCTCAACATAACCCTAACCCTAGGTGCAATCGTATCCCTAACCGGATTTCTAAATCTAGCCCTCAACGTAACCCTAACCCTAGGTCCGATCGTAACCCTAACGGGATCTCTAACCCTAGCCTTCAACGTAACCCTAACCCTAGGTCCAATCGTAACCCTAACCGGAACTCTAACCCTAGCCCTCAACATAACCCTAACCCTAGGTCCAATCGGAACCCTAACCGGATCTCTAACCCTAGCCCTCAACGTAACCCTAACCCTAGGTCCAATCGGAACCCTAACCGATTCTCTAACCCTAGCCCTCAAAGTAACCCTAAACCTGGGTCCAATCGGAACCCTAACCGGATCTCTAACCCTAGCCCTCAAAGTAACCCTAACCCTAGGTCCAATCGGAACCCTAACTGGATCTCTAACCCTAGCCCTCAACGTAACCCTAACCTTAGGTCCAATCGGAACCCTAACCAGATCTCTAACCCTAGCCCCGAACATAACCCTAACCCTAGGTCCAATCGGAACCCTAACCTGCTCTCTAACCGTAGCCCTCAACATAATCCTAATCCTAGGTCCAATCGGAACCCTAACCGGATCTCTAAACCTAGCCCTCAACATAACCCTAACCCTAGGTCCAATGGTAACACTAACCGGATCTCTAACCCTAGCCTTCAACATAACCCTAACCCGAGGTCAAATCGTAACGCTAACTTGATCTCTAACCCTAGCCCTCAACATAACACTAACCCTAGGTACAATCGGAACCCTAACCGGATCTCTAACCCAAGCCATCATCATAACCCTAACCCTAGGTCCAATCGTAACCCTAACCGTATCTCTAACCATAGCCCTCAACATAACCTTTACCCTAGGTCCAATCGTAACCCTAACCGGATCTCTAACCCTAGCCCTCAACATAACCCTAACCCTAGGTCCAATCGTAACCCTAACCGGATCCTGAACCACAGCCCTCAACATAACCCTAACCCTAGGTCCAATCGTAACCCTAACCGGATCTCTAACCCTAGCCCTCAACTTAACTGTAACCCTAGGTTCAATCGGAACCCTAACCGTAACTCTAACCCTAACCGTCAACATGACCCGAACCCTAGGTCCAATAGTAAGCCTAACCGGATCCTGAACCCTACCTTCAACATAACCCTAACCCTAGGTCCAATCGGAACCCTAACCGGATCTCTAACCCTAGCCCTAAACATAACCCTAACCCTAGGTCCAATCGGAACCCTAACCCTATCTCTAACCCTAGCCCTCAACTTAACCCTAACCCTAGGTCCAATCGTAACCCTAACCGGATCTCTAACAGTAACCCTAAACATAACTCTAACCCTAGGTCCAATCGAAACCCTAACCGTATCTCTAACCCTAGGCCCGAACATAACCCTAACCCTAGGTCCAATCGGAACCCTAACCTGCTCTCTAACCGTAGCCCTCAACATAACCCTAATCCTAGGTCCAATCGGAACCCTAACCGGATTTCTAACCCAAGCCCTCACCATAACCCTAACCCTAGGTCTAATCGTAACCCTAACGGGATCTCTAACCATATCCCTCAACATAACCCTAACCCTAGGTCCAATCGGAACCCTAACCGGATCTCTAACCCTAGCCCTCAACATAACCCTAACCCTAGGTCCAATCGTAACCCTAACCGGATCTCAAATCCGAGCCCTCAACATAAACCTAACACTAGGTCTAATTGTACCCTGACCGGAACTGTAACCCTAGCCCTCAACATAACCCTAAAGCTAGGTCCAATCGAATCCGAAGCGGATGTCTAATCCTAGCCCTCAACATAACCCTAACACAAGGTCCTATTGTAACCATAACCGCCTCTCTAACCCTAGCCGTCAACATAACCCTAAACCAAGGTCCTATCGTAACCCTAAACGTCTCTCTAACCCTAGCCCTCAACATAACCCTAACCCTATGTCCAATCGTAACCCCAACCGTCTCTCTAACCAGAGCCCTCAACATAAATCTAACCCTAGGTCCAATCGTAACCCTGACCGAATCTCTAACCCCAGCCCTCAATATAACACTAACCCTAGGTCCAAGCAAAACCCTATCTGTCTCTCTAACCCTAGCCCTCAAGATAACCCTCACCCTAGGTCCAATCGTAACCCTAACCGTCTCTCTAACCCTAGCCCTCAACATAGCCCTAATCCTAGGTCCAATCGTAACCCTAACCGTCTCTCTAACCCTAGCCCTCAACATAACCCTCACCCTAGGTCCAATCGGAACCCTAACCGGACCTCTAACCCTAACCCTAAACATAACACTAACCCTAGGTCCAATCGTAACCCTATCGGGATCTCTAACGCTAGCCCTCAACTTAACCCTAACCCTAGGTCCAATCGTAATCCTAACCGGATCTCTAACAGTAACCCTAAACATAACCCTAACCCTAGGTCCAATCGTAATCCTAACCTGCTCTCTAACCGTAGCCCTCAACATAACCCTAACCCTAGGTCCAATCGGAACCCTAACCGGATCTCTAACCATAGCCCTCAACATAACCTTTACCCTAGGTCCAATCGTAACCCTAACCGGATCTCTAACCCTAGCCCTCAACATAACCCTAACCCTAGGTCCAATCGTAACCCTAACCGGATCCTGAACCACAGCCCTCAACATAACCCTAACCCTAGGTCCAATCGTAACCCTAACCGGATCTCTAACCCTAGCCCTCAACTTAACTGTAACCCTAGGTTCAATCGGAACCCTAACCGTAACTCTAACCCTAACCGTCAACATGACCCGAACCCTAGGTCCAATAGTAAGCCTAACCGGATCCTGAACCCTACCTTCAACATAACCCTAACCCTAGGTCCAATCGGAACCCTAACCGGATCTCTAACCCTAGCCCTAAACATAACCCTAACCCTAGGTCCAATCGGAACCCTAACCCTATCTCTAACCCTAGCCCTCAACTTAACCCTAACCCTAGGTCCAATCGTAACCATAACCGTATCTCTAACAGTAACCCTAAACATAACTCTAACCCTAGGTCCAATCGAAACCCTAACCGTATCTCTAACCCTAGGCCCGAACATAACCCTAACCCTAGGTCCAATCGGAACCCTAACCTGCTCTCTAACCGTAGCCCTCAACATAGCCCTAATCCTAGGTCCAATCGGAACCCTAACCGGATTTCTAACCCAAGCCCTCACCATAACCCTAACCATAGGTCCAATCGTAACCCTAACGGGATCTCTAACCATATCCCTCAACATAACCCTAACCCTAGGTCCAATCGGAACCCTAACCGGATCTCTAACCCTAGCCCTCAACATAACCCTAACACTGGGTCCAATCGTAACCCTATCGGGATCTCTAACGCTAGCCCTCAACATAACCCTCACCCTAGGTCCAACCGGAACCCTAACCGGACCTCTAACCCTAACCCTAAACATAACACTAACCCTAGGTCCAATCGTAACCCTATCGGGATCTCTAACGCTAGCCCTCAACTTAACCCTAACCCTAGGTCCAATCGTAATCCTAACCGGATCTCTAACAGTAACCCTAAACATAACCCTAACCCTAGGTCCAATCGTAATCCTAACCTGCTCTCTAACCGTAGCCCTCAACTTAACCCTAACCCTAGGTCGAATAGGAACCCTAACCGGATCTCTAAATCTAGACCTCAACATAACCCTAACCCTAGATTCAATCGAAACCCTAACCGGATCTCTAACCCTAGCCCTCAACATAACCCTAACCCTAGGTGCAATCGTATCCCTAACCGGATTTCTAAATCTAGCCCTCAACGTAACCCTAACCCTAGGTCCGATCGTAACCCTAACGGGATCTCTAACCCTAGCCTTCAACGTAACCCTAACCCTAGGTCCAATCGTAACCCTAACCGGAACTCTAACCCTAGCCCTCAACATAACCCTAACCCTAGGTCCAATCGGAACCCTAACCGGATCTCTAACCCTAGCCCTCAACGTAACCCTAACCCTAGGTCCAATCGGAACCCTAACCGATTCTCTAACCCTAGCCCTCAAAGTAACCCTAAACCTGGGTCCAATCGGAACCCTAACCGGATCTCTAACCCTAGCCCTCAAAGTAACCCTAACCCTAGGTCCAATCGGAACCCTAACTGGATCTCTAACCCTAGCCCTCAACGTAACCCTAACCTTAGGTCCAATCGGAACCCTAACCAGATCTCTAACCCTAGCCCCGAACATAACCCTAACCCTAGGTCCAATCGGAACCCTAACCGGATCTCTAACCCTAGCCCTCAACATAACCCTAACACTGGGTCCAATCGTAACCCTATCGGGACCTCTAACGCTAGCCCTCAACATAACCCTCACCCTAGGTCCAACCGGAACCCTAACCGGACCTCTAACCCTAACCCTAAACATAACACTAACCCTAGGTCCAATCGTAACCCTATCGGGATCTCTAACGCTAGCCCTCAACTTAACCCTAACCCTAGGTCCAATCGTAATCCTAACCGGATCTCTAACAGTAACCCTAAACATAACCCTAACCCTAGGTCCAATCGTAATCCTAACCTGCTCTCTAACCGTAGCCCTCAACTTAACCCTAACCCTAGGTCGAATAGGAACCCTAACCGGATCTCTAAATCTAGACCTCAACATAACCCTAACCCTAGATTCAATCGAAACCCTAACCGGATCTCTAACCCTAGCCCTCAACATAACCCTAACCCTAGGTGCAATCGTATCCCTAACCGGATTTCTAAATCTAGCCCTCAACGTAACCCTAACCCTAGGTCCGATCGTAACCCTAACGGGATCTCTAACCCTAGCCTTCAACGTAACCCTAACCCTAGGTCCAATCGTAACCCTAACCGGAACTCTAACCCTAGCCCTCAACATAACCCTAACCCTAGGTCCAATCGGAACCCTAACCGGATCTCTAACCCTAGCCCTCAACGTAACCCTAACCCTAGGTCCAATCGGAACCCTAACCGATTCTCTAACCCTAGCCCTCAAAGTAACCCTAAACCTGGGTCCAATCGGAACCCTAACCGGATCTCTAACCCTAGCCCTCAAAGTAACCCTAACCCTAGGTCCAATCGGAACCCTAACTGGATCTCTAACCCTAGCCCTCAACGTAACCCTAACCTTAGGTCCAATCGGAACCCTAACCAGATCTCTAACCCTAGCCCCGAACATAACCCTAACCCTAGGTCCAATCGGAACCCTAACCTGCTCTCTAACCGTAGCCCTCAACATAATCCTAATCCTAGGTCCAATCGGAACCCTAACCGGATCTCTAAACCTAGCCCTCAACATAACCCTAACCCTAGGTCCAATGGTAACCCTAACCGGATCTCTAACCCTAGCCTTCAACATAACCCTAACCCGAGGTCAAATCGTAACGCTAACTTGATCTCTAACCCTAGCCCTCAACATAACACTAACCCTAGGTACAATCGGAACCCTAACCGGATCTCTAACCCAAGCCATCATCATAACCCTAACCCTAGGTCCAATCGTAACCCTAACCGGATCTCTAACCCTAGCCCTCAACATAACCCTAACCCTAGGTCCAATCGTAACCCTAACCGGATCCTGAACCACAGCCCTCACCATAACCCTAACCCTAGGTCCAATCGTAACCCTAACCGGATCTCTAACCCTAGCCCTCAACTTAACTGTAACCCTAGGTTCAATCGGAACCCTAACCGTAACTCTAACCCTAACCGTCAACATGACCCGAACCCTAGGTCCAATAGTAAGCCTAACCGGATCCTGAACCCTACCTTCAACATAACCCTAACCCTAGGTCCAATCGTAACCCTAACCGGATCTCTAACCCTAGCCCTAAACATAACCCTAACCCTAGGTCCAATCGGAACCCTAACCCTATCTCTAACCCTAGCCCTCAACTTAACCCTAACCCTAGGTCTAATCGTAACCATAACCGGATCTCTAACAGTAACCCTAAACATAACTCTAACCCTAGGTCCAATCGAAACCCTAACCGTATCTCTAACCCTAGGCCCGAACATAACCCTAACCCTAGGTCCAATCGGAACCCTAACCTGCTCTCTAACCGTAGCCCTCAACATAACCCTAATCCTAGGTCCAATCGGAACCCTAACCGGATTTCTAACCCAAGCCCTCACCATAACCCTAACCCTAGGTCCAATCGTAACCCTAACGGGATCTCTAACCATATCCCTCAACATAACCCTAACCCTAGGTCCAATCGGAACCCTAACCGGATCTCTAACCCTAGCCCTCAACATAACCCTAACCCTAGGTCCAATCGTAACCCTAACCGGATCTCTCACCCTAGCCCTCAAGATAACCCTAATCCTAGGTGCAATCGTAACGCTAACCGGATCTCTAAACCTAGCCCTCAACATAACCCTAACCCTAGGTCCAATGGTAACCCTAACCGGATCTCTAACCCTAGCCTTCAACATAACCCTAACCCTAGGTCCAATCGTAACGCTAACTTGATCTCTAACCCTAGCCCTCAACATAACCCTAACCCTAGGTCTAATCGGAACCCTAACCGGATCTCTTAACCTAGCCCTCAACATAACCCTAACCCTCGGTCAAATCGTAAGAATAACCGGATCCTGAACCCCAGCCCTCAACATAACCCTAACCCTAGGTCCAATCGGAACCCTAACCGGATCTCTAACCCTAGCCCTCAACATAACCCTAACACTAGGTCCAATCGTAACCCTAACCGGATCCTGAACCAGAGCCCTCAATATAACCCTAACCCTAGGTCCAATCGTAACACTAACCGGATCTCTAACAGTAACCCTAAATGTAACTCTAACCATAGGTTCAATCGAAACCCTAACCGTATCTCTAACCCTAGCACTGAACATAACCCTAACCCTAGGTCCAATCGGAACCCTAACCTGCTCTCTAACCGTAGCACTCAACATAACCCTAATCCTAGGTTCAATCGGAACCCTAACCGGATTTCTAACCCAAGCCCTCACCATAACCCTAACCCTAGGTCCAATCGTAACCCTAACGGGATCTCTAACCATATGCCTCAACATGACCCTAACCCTAGGTCCAATCGGAACCCCAACCGGATCTCTAAACCTAGCCCTCAACATAACCCTAACCCTAGGTCCAATCATAACGCTAACTTGATCTCTAACCCTAGCCCTCAACATAACCCTAACCCTAGGTACAATCGGAACCCTAACCGGATCTCTAACCCAAGCCCTCACCATAACCCTAACCCTAGGTCCAATAGTAACCCTAACCGGATCTCTAACCATAGCCCTCAACATAACCCTTACCCTAGGTCCAATCGTAACCCTAACCGGATCTCTAACCCTAGCCCTCAACATAACCCTAACCCTAGGTCCAAGCAAAACCCTAACCGTATCTCTAACCCTAGTCCTCAACATAACCCTAACCCTACGTCCAATCGGAACCCTAACCGTAACTTTAACCCTAGCCCTCAACATAAGCCTAACCCTAGGTCCAACGGAACCATAACCGGATCTCTAACCCTAGCCCTCAACATAACCCTAACCCTAGGTCCAATGGTAACCCTAACCGGATCTCTAACCCTAGCCCTCAACCTAACCCTAACCCTAGGTCCAATCGTAACCCTAACCGGATCCTGAACCACAGCCCTCAACATAACCCTAACCCTAGGTCCAATCGTAACCCTAACCGGATCTCTAACCCTAGCCCTCAAATTAACCGTAACCCTAGGTCCAATCGGAACCCTAACCGTAACTCTAACCCTAACCGTCAACATGACCCGAACCCTAGGTGCAATAGTAAGCCTAACCGGATCCTGAACCCTACCTTCACCATAACCCTAACCCTAGGTCCAATCGTAACCCTAACCGGATCTCTAACCATAGCCCTCAACATAACCCTTACCCTAGGTCCAATCGTAACCCTAACCGGATCTCTAACCCTAGCCCTCAACATAACCCTAACCCTAGGTCCAATGGTAACCCTAACCGGATCTCTAACCCTAGCCTTCAACATAACGTAACCCTAGGTCCAATCGTAACGCTAACTTGATCTCTAACCCTAACCCTCAACATAACCCTAACCCTAGGTACAATCGGAACCCTAACCGGATCTCTAACCCAAGCCCTCACCATAACCCTAACCCTAGGTCCAATCGTAACCCTAACCGGATCTTTAACTATAGCCCTCAACATAACCCTTACCCTAGGTCCAATCGTAACCCTAACCGGATCTCTAACCCTAGCCCTCAACATAACCCTAACCGTAGGTCCAATCGTAACCCTAACCGGATCTTTAACTATAGCCCTCAACATAACCCTTACCCTAGGTCCAATCGTAACCCTAACCGGATCTCGAACCCTAGCCCTCAACTTAACCGTAACCCTAGGTCCAATCGGAACCCTAACCGTAACTCTAACCCTAACCATCAACATGACCCGAACCCTAGGTCCAATAGTAAGCCTAACCGGATCCTGAACCCTACCTTCAACATAACCCTAACCCTAGGTCCAATCGGAACCCTAACCGGATCTCTAACCCTAGCCCTAAACATAACCCTAACCCTAGGTCCAATCGGAACCCTAACCCTATCTCTAACCCTAGCCCTCAACTTAACACTAACCCTAGGTCCAATCGTAACCCTAACCGGATCTCTAACAGTAACCCTAAACATAACTCTAACCCTAGGTCCAATCGAAACCCTAACCGTATCTCTAACCCTAGCCCTCAACATAACCCTAACCCTAGGTCCAATCGGAACCCTAACCGGATCTCTAACCCTAACCCTCAACATAACGCTAACCCTAGGTCCAATCGGAACCCTAACCAGATCTCTAACCCTAGCCCTCAACATAACCCTAACCCTAGGTGTAATCGTAACCCTAAACTGATATCTACCTCTAGCCCTCAACATAACCCTAACCCTAGGTCCTATGGGAACTATAACCTGATCTCTAACCCTAGCCCTCAACATAACCCTAACCCTAGGCCCAATCGTTACCGTAACCGGATCTCTAACCCTAGCCCTGAACATAACCCTAACCCTAGGTCTAATGGGAACCCTAACCGGATCTCTTAACCTAGCCCTCAACATAACCCTAACCCTCGGTCAAATCGTCAGAATAACCGGATCCTGAACCCCAGCCCTCAACATAACCCTAACCCTAGGTCCATCGGAACCCTAACCGTATCTCTAACCCTAGCCCTCAACATAACCCTAACCCTAGGTCCAATCGTAACCCTAACCGTCTCTCTAACCCTAGCCCTCAACATAACCCTAACCCTAGGTCCAATCGTAACCCTAACCGGATCTCTAACCCTAGCCCTCAACATAACCCTAACCCTAGGTCCAATCGTAACCCTAACCGGATCTCAAATCCGAGCCCTCAACATAACCCTAACACTAGGTCTAATCGTAACCCTGACCAGAACTGTAACCCTAGCCCTCAACATAACCCTAACGCTAGGTCCAATCGAATCCGAAGCGGATGTCTAATCCTAGCCCTCAACATAACCCTAACACAAGGTCCTATTGTAACCATAACCGCCTCTCTAACCCTAGCCGTCAACATAACCCTAAACCAAGGTCCTATCGTAACCCTAAACGTCTCTCTAACCCTAGCCCTCAACATAATCCTAACCCTATGTCCAATCGTAACCCCAACCGTCTCTCTAACCAGAGCCCTCAACATGAATCTAACCCTAGGTCCAATCGTAACCTTGATCGAATCTCTAACCCCAGCCCTCAATATAACACTAACCCTAGGTCCAAGCAAAGCCCTATCTGTCTCTCTAACCCTAGCCCTCAAGATAACCCTCACCCTAGGTCCAATCGTAACCCTAACCGTCTCTCTAACCCTAGCCCTCAACATAGCCCTAATCCTAGGTCCAATCGTAACCCTAACCGTCTCTCTAACCCTAGCCCTCAACATAACCCTAACCCTAGGTCCAATCGTAACCCTACCAGGAATTCTAATCCTAGCCCTCAACATAACCCTAACACTAGGTCCAATCGTAACCCTAACCGGATCTCTAACGCTAGCCCTCAACATAACCCTCACCCTAGGTCCAATCGGAACCCTAACCGGACCTCTAACCCTAACCCTAAACATAACACTAACCCTAGGTCAAATCGTAACCCTATCGGGATCTCTAACGCTAGCCCTCAACTTAACCATAACCCTAGGTCCAATCGTAATCCTAACCGGATCTCTAACAGTAACCCTAAACATAACCCTAACCCTAGGTCCAATCGTAATCCTAACCTGCTCTCTAACCGTAGCCCTCAACTTAACCCTAACCCTAGGTCGAATAGGAACCCTAACCGGATCTCTAAATCTAGACCTCAACATAACCCTAACCCTAGATCCAATCGAAACCCTAACCGGATCTCTAACCCTAGCCCTCAACATAACCCTAACCCTAGGTGCAATCGTATCCCTAACCGGATTTCTAAATCTAGCCCTCAACGTAACCCTAACCCTAGGTCCGATCGTAACCCTAACGGGATCTCTAACCCTAGCCTTCAACGTAACCCTAACCCTAGGTCCAATCGTAACCCTAACCGGAACTCTAACCCTAGCCCTCAACATAACCCTAACCCTAGGTCCAATCGGAACCCTAACCGGATCTCTAACCCTAGCCCTCAACGTAACCCTAACCCTAGGTCCAATCGGAACCCTAACCGATTCTCTAACCCTAGCCCTCAAAGTAACCCTAAACCTGGGTCCAATCGGAACCCTAACCGGATCTCTAACCCTAGCCCTCAAAGTAACCCTAACCCTAGGTCCAATCGGAACCCTAACTGGATCTCTAACCCTAGCCCTCAACGTAACCCTAACCTTAGGTCCAATCGGAACCCTAACCAGATCTCTAACCCTAGCCCCGAACATAACCCTAACCCTAGGTCCAATCGGAACCCTAACCTGCTCTCTAACCGTAGCCCTCAACATAATCCTAATCCTAGGTCCAATCGGAACCCTAACCGGATCTCTAAACCTAGCCCTCAACATAACCCTAACCCTAGGTCCAATGGTAACACTAACCGGATCTCTAACCCTAGCCTTCAACATAACCCTAACCCGAGGTCAAATCGTAACGCTAACTTGATCTCTAACCCTAGCCCTCAACATAACACTAACCCTAGGTACAATCGGAACCCTAACCGGATCTCTAACCCAAGCCATCATCATAACCCTAACCCTAGGTCCAATCGTAACCCTAACCGTATCTCTAACCATAGCCCTCAACATAACCTTTACCCTAGGTCCAATCGTAACCCTAACCGGATCTCTAACCCTAGCCCTCAACATAACCCTAACCCTAGGTCCAATCGTAACCCTAACCGGATCTCTAACCCTAGCCCTCAACTTAACTGTAACCCTAGGTTCAATCGGAACCCTAACCGTAACTCTAACCCTAACCGTCAACATGACCCGAACCCTAGGTCCAATAGTAAGCCTAACCGGATCCTGAACCCTACCTTCAACATAACCCTAACCCTAGGTCCAATCGGAACCCTAACCGGATCTCTAACCCTAGCCCTAAACATAACCCTAACCCTAGGTCCAATCGGAACCCTAACCCTATCTCTAACCCTAGCCCTCAACTTAACCCTAACCCTAGGTCCAATCGTAACCCTAACCGGATCTCTAACAGTAACCCTAAACATAACTCTAACCCTAGGTCCAATCGAAACCCTAACCGTATCTCTAACCCTAGGCCCGAACATAACCCTAACCCTAGGTCCAATCGGAACCCTAACCTGCTCTCTAACCGTAGCCCTCAACATAACCCTAATCCTAGGTCCAATCGGAACCCTAACCGGATTTCTAACCCAAGCCCTCACCATAACCCTAACCCTAGGTCTAATCGTAACCCTAACGGGATCTCTAACCATATCCCTCAACATAACCCTAACCCTAGGTCCAATCGGAACCCTAACCGGATCTCTAACCCTAGCCCTCAACATAACCCTAACCCTAGGTCCAATCGTAACCCTAACCGGATCTCAAATCCGAGCCCTCAACATAAACCTAACACTAGGTCTAATTGTACCCTGACCGGAACTGTAACCCTAGCCCTCAACATAACCCTAAAGCTAGGTCCAATCGAATCCGAAGCGGATGTCTAATCCTAGCCCTCAACATAACCCTAACACAAGGTCCTATTGTAACCATAACCGCCTCTCTAACCCTAGCCGTCAACATAACCCTAAACCAAGGTCCTATCGTAACCCTAAACGTCTCTCTAACCCTAGCCCTCAACATAACCCTAACCCTATGTCCAATCGTAACCCCAACCGTCTCTCTAACCAGAGCCCTCAACATAAATCTAACCCTAGGTCCAATCGTAACCCTGACCGAATCTCTAACCCCAGCCCTCAATATAACACTAACCCTAGGTCCAAGCAAAACCCTATCTGTCTCTCTAACCCTAGCCCTCAAGATAACCCTCACCCTAGGTCCAATCGTAACCCTAACCGTCTCTCTAACCCTAGCCCTCAACATAGCCCTAATCCTAGGTCCAATCGTAACCCTAACCGTCTCTCTAACCCTAGCCCTCAACATAACCCTCACCCTAGGTCCAATCGGAACCCTAACCGGACCTCTAACCCTAACCCTAAACATAACACTAACCCTAGGTCCAATCGTAACCCTATCGGGATCTCTAACGCTAGCCCTCAACTTAACCCTAACCCTAGGTCCAATCGTAATCCTAACCGGATCTCTAACAGTAACCCTAAACATAACCCTAACCCTAGGTCCAATCGTAATCCTAACCTGCTCTCTAACCGTAGCCCTCAACATAACCCTAACCCTAGGTCCAATCGGAACCCTAACCGGATCTCTAACCATAGCCCTCAACATAACCTTTACCCTAGGTCCAATCGTAACCCTAACCGGATCTCTAACCCTAGCCCTCAACATAACCCTAACCCTAGGTCCAATCGTAACCCTAACCGGATCCTGAACCACAGCCCTCAACATAACCCTAACCCTAGGTCCAATCGTAACCCTAACCGGATCTCTAACCCTAGCCCTCAACTTAACTGTAACCCTAGGTTCAATCGGAACCCTAACCGTAACTCTAACCCTAACCGTCAACATGACCCGAACCCTAGGTCCAATAGTAAGCCTAACCGGATCCTGAACCCTACCTTCAACATAACCCTAACCCTAGGTCCAATCGGAACCCTAACCGGATCTCTAACCCTAGCCCTAAACATAACCCTAACCCTAGGTCCAATCGGAACCCTAACCCTATCTCTAACCCTAGCCCTCAACTTAACCCTAACCCTAGGTCCAATCGTAACCATAACCGTATCTCTAACAGTAACCCTAAACATAACTCTAACCCTAGGTCCAATCGAAACCCTAACCGTATCTCTAACCCTAGGCCCGAACATAACCCTAACCCTAGGTCCAATCGGAACCCTAACCTGCTCTCTAACCGTAGCCCTCAACATAGCCCTAATCCTAGGTCCAATCGGAACCCTAACCGGATTTCTAACCCAAGCCCTCACCATAACCCTAACCATAGGTCCAATCGTAACCCTAACGGGATCTCTAACCATATCCCTCAACATAACCCTAACCCTAGGTCCAATCGGAACCCTAACCGGATCTCTAACCCTAGCCCTCAACATAACCCTAACACTGGGTCCAATCGTAACCCTATCGGGATCTCTAACGCTAGCCCTCAACATAACCCTCACCCTAGGTCCAACCGGAACCCTAACCGGACCTCTAACCCTAACCCTAAACATAACACTAACCCTAGGTCCAATCGTAACCCTATCGGGATCTCTAACGCTAGCCCTCAACTTAACCCTAACCCTAGGTCCAATCGTAATCCTAACCGGATCTCTAACAGTAACCCTAAACATAACCCTAACCCTAGGTCCAATCGTAATCCTAACCTGCTCTCTAACCGTAGCCCTCAACTTAACCCTAACCCTAGGTCGAATAGGAACCCTAACCGGATCTCTAAATCTAGACCTCAACATAACCCTAACCCTAGATTCAATCGAAACCCTAACCGGATCTCTAACCCTAGCCCTCAACATAACCCTAACCCTAGGTGCAATCGTATCCCTAACCGGATTTCTAAATCTAGCCCTCAACGTAACCCTAACCCTAGGTCCGATCGTAACCCTAACGGGATCTCTAACCCTAGCCTTCAACGTAACCCTAACCCTAGGTCCAATCGTAACCCTAACCGGAACTCTAACCCTAGCCCTCAACATAACCCTAACCCTAGGTCCAATCGGAACCCTAACCGGATCTCTAACCCTAGCCCTCAACGTAACCCTAACCCTAGGTCCAATCGGAACCCTAACCGATTCTCTAACCCTAGCCCTCAAAGTAACCCTAAACCTGGGTCCAATCGGAACCCTAACCGGATCTCTAACCCTAGCCCTCAAAGTAACCCTAACCCTAGGTCCAATCGGAACCCTAACTGGATCTCTAACCCTAGCCCTCAACGTAACCCTAACCTTAGGTCCAATCGGAACCCTAACCAGATCTCTAACCCTAGCCCCGAACATAACCCTAACCCTAGGTCCAATCGGAACCCTAACCGGATCTCTAACCCTAGCCCTCAACATAACCCTAACACTGGGTCCAATCGTAACCCTATCGGGACCTCTAACGCTAGCCCTCAACATAACCCTCACCCTAGGTCCAACCGGAACCCTAACCGGACCTCTAACCCTAACCCTAAACATAACACTAACCCTAGGTCCAATCGTAACCCTATCGGGATCTCTAACGCTAGCCCTCAACTTAACCCTAACCCTAGGTCCAATCGTAATCCTAACCGGATCTCTAACAGTAACCCTAAACATAACCCTAACCCTAGGTCCAATCGTAATCCTAACCTGCTCTCTAACCGTAGCCCTCAACTTAACCCTAACCCTAGGTCGAATAGGAACCCTAACCGGATCTCTAAATCTAGACCTCAACATAACCCTAACCCTAGATTCAATCGAAACCCTAACCGGATCTCTAACCCTAGCCCTCAACATAACCCTAACCCTAGGTGCAATCGTATCCCTAACCGGATTTCTAAATCTAGCCCTCAACGTAACCCTAACCCTAGGTCCGATCGTAACCCTAACGGGATCTCTAACCCTAGCCTTCAACGTAACCCTAACCCTAGGTCCAATCGTAACCCTAACCGGAACTCTAACCCTAGCCCTCAACATAACCCTAACCCTAGGTCCAATCGGAACCCTAACCGGATCTCTAACCCTAGCCCTCAACGTAACCCTAACCCTAGGTCCAATCGGAACCCTAACCGATTCTCTAACCCTAGCCCTCAAAGTAACCCTAAACCTGGGTCCAATCGGAACCCTAACCGGATCTCTAACCCTAGCCCTCAAAGTAACCCTAACCCTAGGTCCAATCGGAACCCTAACTGGATCTCTAACCCTAGCCCTCAACGTAACCCTAACCTTAGGTCCAATCGGAACCCTAACCAGATCTCTAACCCTAGCCCCGAACATAACCCTAACCCTAGGTCCAATCGGAACCCTAACCTGCTCTCTAACCGTAGCCCTCAACATAATCCTAATCCTAGGTCCAATCGGAACCCTAACCGGATCTCTAAACCTAGCCCTCAACATAACCCTAACCCTAGGTCCAATGGTAACCCTAACCGGATCTCTAACCCTAGCCTTCAACATAACCCTAACCCGAGGTCAAATCGTAACGCTAACTTGATCTCTAACCCTAGCCCTCAACATAACACTAACCCTAGGTACAATCGGAACCCTAACCGGATCTCTAACCCAAGCCATCATCATAACCCTAACCCTAGGTCCAATCGTAACCCTAACCGGATCTCTAACCCTAGCCCTCAACATAACCCTAACCCTAGGTCCAATCGTAACCCTAACCGGATCCTGAACCACAGCCCTCACCATAACCCTAACCCTAGGTCCAATCGTAACCCTAACCGGATCTCTAACCCTAGCCCTCAACTTAACTGTAACCCTAGGTTCAATCGGAACCCTAACCGTAACTCTAACCCTAACCGTCAACATGACCCGAACCCTAGGTCCAATAGTAAGCCTAACCGGATCCTGAACCCTACCTTCAACATAACCCTAACCCTGGGTCCAATCGTAACCCTAACCGGATCTCTAACCCTAGCCCTAAACATAACCCTAACCCTAGGTCCAATCGGAACCCTAACCCTATCTCTAACCCTAGCCCTCAACTTAACCCTAACCCTAGGTCTAATCGTAACCATAACCGGATCTCTAACAGTAACCCTAAACATAACTCTAACCCTAGGTCCAATCGAAACCCTAACCGTATCTCTAACCCTAGGCCCGAACATAACCCTAACCCTAGGTCCAATCGGAACCCTAACCTGCTCTCTAACCGTAGCCCTCAACATAACCCTAATCCTAGGTCCAATCGGAACCCTAACCGGATTTCTAACCCAAGCCCTCACCATAACCCTAACCCTAGGTCCAATCGTAACCCTAACGGGATCTCTAACCATATCCCTCAACATAACCCTAACCCTAGGTCCAATCGGAACCCTAACCGGATCTCTAACCCTAGCCCTCAACATAACCCTAACCCTAGGTCCAATCGTAACCCTAACCGGATCTCTCACCCTAGCCCTCAAGATAACCCTAATCCTAGGTGCAATCGTAACGCTAACCGGATCTCTAAACCTAGCCCTCAACATAACCCTAACCCTAGGTCCAATGGTAACCCTAACCGGATCTCTAACCCTAGCCTTCAACATAACCCTAACCCTAGGTCCAATCGTAACGCTAACTTGATCTCTAACCCTAGCCCTCAACATAACCCTAACCCTAGGTCTAATCGGAACCCTAACCGGATCTCTTAACCTAGCCCTCAACATAACCCTAACCCTCGGTCAAATCGTAAGAATAACCGGATCCTGAACCCCAGCCCTCAACATAACCCTAACCCTAGGTCCAATCGGAACCCTAACCGTATCTCTAACCCTAGCCCTCAACATAACCCTCACCCTAGGTCCAATCGTAACCCTAACCGGATCTCTAACACTAACCCTCAACATAACCCTCACCCTAGGTCTAATCGTAACCCTAACCGGATCTCTAACCCTAGACCTCAACATAACCCTAACCCTAGGTCCAATGGGAACCCTAACCGGATCTCTAACAGTAGCCCTCAACATAACCCTAACCCTAGGTCCAATCGTAACCCTAACCGGATCTCTAATCCGAGCCCTCAACATAACCCTAACACTAGGTCTAATCGTAACCCTGACCGGAACTGTAACCCTAGCCCTCAACATAACCCTAACGCTAGGTCCAATCGAATCCGAAGCGGATGTCTAATCCTAGCCGTCAACATAACCCTAACCCAAGGTCCTATCGTAACCCTAAACGTCTCTCTAAACCTAGCCCTCAACATAACCCTAACCCTATGTCCAAACGTTACCCCAACCGTCTCTCTAACTAGAGCCCTCAACATAAATCTAACCCTAGGTCCAATCGTAACCTTGACCGAATCTCTAACCCCAGCCCTCAATATAACACTAACCCTAGGTCCAAGCAAAACCCTATCTGTCTCTCTAACCCTAGCCCTCAAGGTAACCCTCACCCTAGGTCCAATCGTAACCCTAACCGTCTCTCTAACCCTAGCCCTCAACATAGCCCTAATCCTAGGTCCAATCGTAACCCTAACCGTCTCTCTAACCCTAGCCCTCAACATAACCCTAACCCTAGGTCCAATCGTAACCCTACCAGGATCTCTAATCCTAGCCCTCAACATAACCCTAACACTAGGTCCAATCGTAACCCTATCGGGATCCCTAACGCTAGCCCAAAACATAACCCTAACCCTAGGTCCAATCGTAACCCTATAGGGGTCTCTAACGCTAGCGCTCAACATAACCCTCACCCTAGGTCCAATCGTAACCTTAACCAGATCTCTAAACCTAGACCTCAACATAACCCTAACCCTAGGTCCAATGGGAACCCTAACCGGATCTCTAACCGTAGCCCTCAAGATAACCCTAACCCTAGGTCCAATCGTAACCCTAACCGGATCTCTAATCCGAGCCCTCAACATAACCCTAACACTAGGTCTAATCGTAACCCTGACCGGAACTGTAACCCTAGCCCTCAACATAACCCTAACGCTAGGTCCAATCGAATCCGAAGCGGATGTCTAATCCTAGCCCTCAACATAACCCTAACACAAGGTCCTATTGTAACCCTAACCGTCTCTCTAACCCTAGCCGTCAATATAACCCTAACCCAATGTCCTATCGTAACCCTAAACGTCTCTGTAACCCTAGCCCTCAACATAACCCTAACCCTATGTCTAATCGTAACCCCAACCGTCTCTCTAACCAGAGCCCTCAACATAAATCTAACCCTAGGTCCAATCGTAACCCTGACCGAATCTCTAACCCCAGCCCTCAATATAACACTAACCCTAGGTCCAAGCAAAACCCTATCTGTCTCTCTAACCCTAGCCCTCAAGATAACCCTCACCCTAGGTCCAATCGTAACCCTAACCGTCTCTGTAACCCTAGCCCTCAACATAACCCTAATCCTAGGTCCAATCGTAACCATAACCGCATCTCTAAACCTAGCCCTCAACATAACCCTAACCCTAGGTCCAATCGTAACCCTAACCGTCTCTCTAACCCTAGCCCTCAACATAACCCTAACCCTAGGTCCAATCGTAACCCTACCAGGATCTCTAATCCTAGCCCTCAACATAACCCTAACACTAGGTCCAATCGTAAACCTATCGGGATCTCTAACGCTAGCCCAAAACATAACCCTAACCATAGGTCCATTCGTAAACCTACCCGTATCTCTAACGCTAGCCCTCAACATAACCCTAACCATAGGTCCAATCGTAACCTTAACCGGATCTCTAACCCTAGACCTCAACATATCCCTAACCCTAGGTCCAATGGGAACCCTAACCGGATCACTAACCCTAGCCCTCAACATAACCCGAACACTAGGTCCAATCGTAACCCTAACCGGATCTCTAACCCTAGCCTTCAACATAACTCTAACCCTAGGTCCAATCGTAACCTTAACAGGATCTCTAATCCTAGGCCTCAACATAAACCTAACCCTAGGTCCAATCGTAACCCTAACCGGATCTCTAACCCTACCCCTCAACATAACTCTAACCCTAATTCCAATCGGAACCCTAACCGGATCTCCAACCCTAGCCCTCAACATAACCCTAACCCTAGGTCCAATCGAAACCCTAACTGTCTCTGTAACCCTAGCCCTCAACATAACCCTAACCCTAGGTCCAATCGTAACCCTACCCGTCACTCTAACCCTAGCCCTCAAAATAACCCTAACCATACGTTCAATCCTCACCCTAACCGTCTCTATAACACTAGCCGTCAACATAACTCTAACCCAGGTCTAATTCTAACCCTATTCTCTCTCTCTAACCCTACCCCTCAACATATCCCTAACCCTAGGTCCAATCCCTACAATGACTGTCTCTCTAACACTTGCCCTCAACATAACCCTAACCCTACGTCCAATCCTCACCCTAACCGTTTTTCTATCCTTTGCCCTCAACATAACCCTAAGCCTAGGTCCAATCCTCACACTAACCGTCTCTCTAACACTAGCCGTCAACATAACCCTAACCCTAGGTCCAATGTAAACCCTAACCGTCCATCTAAGCCTACCTTTCAACATAACCCTAACCCTAGGTCCAATTACTACAATGACCGTCTCTCTAACCCTAGCCCTCAACATAACCCTAACCCTACGTCCAATCCTCACCCTAACCGTCTCTCTAACCGTAGCCCTCAACATAACCCTAACCCTAGGTCCACTACTAACCCTAACCGAATGTCTAAACCTTGCCCTCAACATAACCCTAACCCTAGGCCCAATCGTAACCCTAACCGGATCTCTAACCGTAGCCCTCAACATAACCCTAACTCTAGGTCCAATCGTAACCCTAACCGGATTTCTAACCCTCACACTCAACATAACCCTAAGCTAGGTCCAATCGTAACCCTAACCCTCTCTCTAACCCTAGCCCTCAACATAACCCTAACCTTAGGTCCAATCTAAACCCTAACTGTCTCTCTAACCCTAGGCCTGAACATAACCCAACCCTAGGTCCAATCGTAACCCTACCCGTCACTCTAACCCTAGCCCTCAAATTAACCCTCACCCTACCTTCAATCCTCACCCTAACCTTCTCTCTAACCATAGCCCTCAACATAACCCTAACCCTAGGTTCAATCCTCACCCTACCGTCTCTCTAACACTAGGGGTCAACATAACCCTAACCCATTTCCAATCCTAACCCTAACCTCTCTCTCTAACCCTACCCCTCAACATCACCCTAACCCTAGGTCCAATCCCTACAATGACCGTCTCTCTAAACCTTGCCCTCAACATAAGCCTAACCCTAAGTCCAATCCTGACCCTAACCGTTTCTCTAACCGTAGCCCTCAACATAACCCTAAGCCTAGGTCCAATCCTCACGCTAACCATCTCTCTAACGCTACCCCTCAACATAACCCTAACCCTAGGTCCAATCCCTACAATGACCGTCTCTCTAACCCTAGCCCTCAACATAACCCTAACCCTACGTCCAATCCTCACCCTAGCCGTCTCTCTAACCGTAACCCTCAACATAACCCTAACGCTAGGTCCAATCCTCACGCTAACAGTGACTCTAACACTAGCCGTCAACATAACCCTATCCCAGGTCCAATCCTAACCCTAACCGTCTCTCCAACCCTAGCCCTCAACATAAACCTAACCCTAGGTCCAATCATAACCCTAACCGAATCTCTAAACCTTGCCCTCAACATAACTCTAACCCTAGGCCCAATCGTAACCCTAACCATTTCTCTAAACCTAGCCCTCAACATAACCTTAATCCTAGGTCCAATTCTAACCCTAACCGTTTGTCACGGCCTAGCCCTCAACATAACCCTAACACTAGGTTCAATCCTCAACCTCACCGTCTCTCTAACCCTAGCACTCAACATAACCCTATCTCAGGTCCAATCCTAACCATAACCGTCTCTCTAAACCCAGACCTCAACATAACCCTAACCCTAGGTCCAATCCTAACCGTAACCGTCTCTCTGAACCTCGCCCTCAACATAATCCTAACGCTAGGTCCAATCCTAACCCCAACCGTTTCTCTAAACTTAGCCCTCAACCTAACCCTAACCCTAGGTTCAATCCTAACCCTAACGGTCTCCCTAAACTTTGCCCTCAACATAACCCTAACCCTAAGTCCAATCCTAACCCTAACCGTCTCTCTAATCTAGCCCTCAACATAACCCTAACCCTAGGTCCAATCCTAACCCTAACCGTCTCTCTAAACCTAGCGCTCAACATAACCCTAACACTAGGTCCAATCCTAACTCCAACCGTCTCTCTAACCCTAGCCCTCAACATAACTCTAACCCTAGGTACAATCCTCAACTTATCATTCTCTCTAACCTTAGCCATAAACATAACCCTATCCCTACGTCCCATCCTAACCCTAAGAATCTCCCTAACCCTAGCCCTCAAAATAACCCTAACCCTAGGTCCAATCCTAACCCTAAACTTCTCTCTAACCCTAGCCCTCAACATAACCCTAACCCAGGTCCAATCCTAACCCTAACCGTCTCTCTAACCCTAGCCCTCAACGTAGCATGGTGAATGAATACTTGGCATTTCAAAGAAAGAAGAGGAAACCAAAATTGAGGTAGTGAAACGAGCACACCAGTATAGGAGATGTGCCTGTGGACAGTTTCAAGGAGCAGCTCTTTGTGGGCCCTTGGAAACAGGGCTGTGAAAAACTTTCGTACGAAGCGGGATTTGGCCAAAGTTGAAAGACCTTCCAAAACCAACCCTAAAGAACTTAGGCAAACAATGAAAGTTCCAGTAAGCTCCTGGAGGAAAGTTGCATCTATGACACAATCCCCGAACAGGTAGCTACATTCTGCACAGTTCAAAATGAATATGAATTCCAGCATGAAAACGCACTCCAGAAGCATGACAAGCATGTGTTTCCCTCTGAAAGGACATTCAGCCACTATTCTTTTGCTTTCTCCTTCCAAGTGTTTGTAGAAACGTCTGTTTTCACTGGTGAAATAAGTTTTTGGATGCATTGTTTCAATCTCTTGCAAGCCTCATATTGTTTCTTAGACAATGTGGAAAAACAAGGAGTATGTTACCCAAATCACTTCAAATCCAGGAAAACGCACACTGCATCAGTCTTCTTCAAACACGCTCTATCCCCTAATGTGTTGTCAACTTTCAACAAACCAGAAAAGAAAGGCATTTTGCAGTGAATTTCAGACGGGTATGTACAAGACTTCATTCCTATTGGTTGCAGAGTGCAAAAGCATGATTGACTTCATGTTCTCAATGAAACCCGTACATTTCCAAGTGAAAAGAAGTAGGACATTTTGCAAAAAGATATGTTTGCGTTTCTGTGGTGAAAGGAGCTCTACGTCGTGTATTCAGTGCTGGAGACTGACACACTCTACACAGGTTACTCAGCGTTTTAAGAGCACCAACATGCTGCAAACTGAAACTGCTTCAAGTAGTGTGCAGCATGCAGAAAGAAGGCTTGTCATTTCAAAGAAAGAAGAGGAAAGCAAAATCCAAGTAGTGAAACGAGCACACCAGTATGGCAGATGTGCATGTGGACAGTTTCAAGCAGCAGCTCTTTGTGCAAACTTGGAAAGAGATCTGTGAAAAAATTTCGTACGAAGCGGAAATTGGCCAAAGTTGAAAGACCTTCCAAAACCAACCCTAAAGAACTTAGCCAAACAATGAATGTTGCAATAAGCTCCTGCAGAAAAGGTGCATGTATGACCCATCCCCAGAGCAGGTAGCTACATTCTGAACAGCACAAAATGCAAATGAATTCCAGGCTGAAAACTCACTCCAGAAGGAAGAAATGCATGTGTTTCTCTCTGAAAGAACACTCTGCCTCTAGGCTTTTGCTTACTTCTTCAAAGTCTTTATAGAAACATGTGTTTTCACTGCTGGAATAGGTTTTGGGATGCATTGTTTCAATCTCTTGCAAGCCTCATGTTTTTTCTAACACAATGTGGAAAAACAAGGAGTATGTTTCCTAAATCACTTGAAATCCAGGAAAACGCACACTACATCACTCTGGCTCAAACACGATCTTTCTCCTAATGTGTTGAGAACATTCAAGAAACCAGAAAAGAAGGGTATTTTGATGTGAATTTCAGATGGCTATGTACAAAAGGACATTTCTATTGGTTGCAGAGTGCAAAACCATGATTGACCTCATGTTCTCCATGAAAACCTTACATTTCCAAGTGACCTGAAGTAGGACTTTCACAAAAAGATGTGTTTGCGTGTCTGTGGTTTAGGGAGCTGTAAGTAGTGTATTCAGTGCTGGAGAGTAACACAGCCTACAGAAGTTACACAGCGTTTTGAGAGCACCAACATGCTTCAAGCTGAAACTGCTACAAGGTGTGTGTAGCATGCAGAAAGAAGGCTTGTCATTTCAAAGAAAGAAGTGGAAACCAAAATGCAGGTAGTGAAATGAGCACACCAGTATGGGAGATCTGCATGTGGACAGTTTCGAGCAGGCGCTCTTTGTGGACACTTGGAGACGGCGCTGTGAAAAAATTTCGTACGAAGCGGGATTTGGCCAAAGTTGAAAGACCTTCCAAAACCAACCCTAAAGAACTTAGCCAAACAATGAATGTTGCAACAAGCTCCTGCAGGAAAGGTGCTTCTATGAGACAAGCCCCGAGCAGGTAGCTACATTCTGCACAGTACAAAATGCAAATGAATTCCAGGCTGAAAACTCACTCCAGAAGGATGAAATGCGTGTGTTTCTCTCTGAAAGAACACTCTGCCACTAGGCTTTTGCTTGCTCCTTCAAAGTCTTTGTAGAAACATGTCTTTTCCCTGCTGGAATACGTTTTGGGATGCATTGTTTCAATCTCTTGCAAGCCTCGTGTTGTTTCTTACACAATGTGGAAAAACAAGGAGTATGTTTCCCAAATCACTTGAAATCCAGGAAAACGCACACTACATCACTCTGGCTCAAACACGATCTTTCTCCTAATGTGTTGAGAACATTCAAGAAACCAGAAAAGAAGGGTATTTTGATGTGAATTTCAGATGGCTATGTACAAAAGGACATTTCTATTGGTTGCAGAGTGCAAAACCATGATTGACCTCATGTTCTCCATGAAAACCTTACATTTCCAAGTGACCTGAAGTAGGACTTTCACAAAAAGATGTGTTTGCGTGTCTGTTGTGAAAGGAGTTCTAACTAGTGTATTCAGTGCTGGAGAGTAACACACTCTACAGAATTTACACAGCGTTTTGAGAGCACCAACATGCTTCAAGCTGAAACTGCTACAAGGTGTGTGTAGCATGCAGAAAGAAGGCTTGTCATTTCAAAGAAAGAAGTGGAAACCAAAATGCAGGTTTTGAAACGAGCACAACAGTATGGGAGATGTGCATGCGGACAGTTTCAAGCAGCAGCTCTTTGTGGACACTTGGAGACAGCGCTGTGAAAAAATTTCGTACGAAGCGGGATTTGGCCAAAGTTGAAAGACCTTCCAAAACCAACCCTAAAGAACTTAGCCAAACAATGAATGTTGCAACAAGCTCCTGCAGGAAAGGTGCTTCTATGAGACAAGCCCCGAGCAGGTAGCTACATTCTGCACAGTACAAAATGCAAATGAATCCAAGGCTGAAAACTCACTCCAGAAGGATGAAATGCATGTGTTTCTCTCTGAAAGAACATTCTGCCACTAGGCTTTTGCTTGCTCCTTCAAAGTCTTTGTAGAAACATGTGTTTTCACTGCTGGAATACGTTTTGGGATGCATTGTTTCAATCTCTTGCAAGCCTCATGTTGTTTCTTACACAATGTGGAAAAACAAGGAGTATGTTTCCCAAATCACTTGAAATCCAGGAAAACGCACACTACATCACTCTGGCTCAAACACGATCTTTCTCCTAATGTGTTGAGAACATTCAAGAAACCAGAAATGAAGGGTATTTTGATGTGAATTTCAGATGGCTATGTACAAAAGGACATTTCTATTGGTTGCAGAGTGCAAAAGCATGATTGACCTCATGTTCTCCATGAAAACCTTACATTTCCAAGTGACCTGAAGTAGGACTTTCACAAAAAGATGTGTTTGCGTGTCTGTGGTGAAAGGAGCTCAAAGTAGTGTATTCAGTGCTGGAGAGTAACACACCTACAGAAGTTACACAGCGTTTTGAGAGCACCAACATGCTTCAAGCTGAAACTGCTACAAGGTGTGTGTAGCATGCAGAAAGAAGGCTTGTCATTTCAAAGAAAGAAGTGGAATCCAAAATGCAGGTAGTGAAACGAGCACACCAGTATGGGAGATGTGCATGTGGACAGTTTCAAGCAGCAGCTCTTTGTGGAGGCTTGGAGACAGCGCTGTGAAAAAATTTCGTACGAAGCGGGATTTGGCCAAAGTTGAAACACCTTCCAAAACCAACCGTAAAGAACTTAGCCAAACAATGAATGTTGCAACAAGCTCCTGCAGGAAAGGTGCTTCAATGAAACAAGCCCCGAGCAGGTAGCTACATTCAGCACAGTACAAAATGCAAATGAATCCCAGGCTGAAAACTCACTCCAGAAGGATGAAATGCATGTGTTTCTCTCTGAAAGAACACTCTGCCACTAGGCTTTTGCTTGCTCCTTCAAAGTCTTTGTAGAAACATGTGTTTTCACTGCTGGAATATGTTTTCGGATGCATTGTTTCAATCTCTTGCAAGCCTCGTGTTGTTTCTTACACAATGTGGAAAAACAAGGAGTATGTTTCCCAAATCACTTGAAATCCAGGAAAACGCACACTACATCACTCTGGCTCAAACACGATCTTTCTCCTAATGTGTTGAGAACATTCAAGAAACCAGAAAAGAAGGGTGTTTTGATGTGAATTTCAGATGGCTATGTACAAAAGGACATTTCTATTGGTTGCAGAGTGCAAAACCATGATTGACCTCATGTTCTCCATGAAAACCTTACATTTCCAAGTGACCTGAAGTAGGACTTTCACAAAAAGATGTGTTTGCGTGTCTGTGGTTTAGGGAGCTGTAAGTAGTGTATTCAGTGCTGGAGAGTAACACAGCCTACAGAAGTTACACAGCGTTTTGAGAGCACCAACATGCTTCAAGCTGAAACTGCTACAAGGTGTGTGTAGCATGCAGAAAGAAGGCTTGTCATTTCAAAGAAAGAAGTGGAATCCAAAATGCAGGTAGTGAAACGAGCACACCACTATGGGAGATGTGCATGTGGACAGTTTCAAGCAGCAGCTCTTTGTGGACACTTGGAGACAGCGCTGTGAAAAAATTTCGTACGAAGCGGGATTTGGCCAAAGTTGAAAGACCTTCCAAAACCAACCCTAAAGAACTTAGCCAAACAATGAATGTTGCAACAAGCTCCTGCAGGAAAGGTGCCTCTAAGAGACAAGCCCCGAGCAGGTAGCTACATTCTGCACAGTACAAAATGCAAATGAATCCCAGGCTGAAAACTCACTCCAGAAGGATGAAATGCATGTGTTTCTCTCTGAAAGAACACTCTGCCACTAGGCTTTTGCTTGCTCCTTCAAAGTCTTTGTAGAAACATGTCTTTTCACTGCTGGAATACGTTTTGGGATGCATTGTTTCAATCTCTTGCAAGCCTCGTGTTGTTTCTTACACAATGTGGAAAAACAAGGAGTATGTTTCTCAAATCACTTGAAATCCAGGAAAACGCACACTACATCACTCTGGCTCAAACACGATCTTTCTCCTAATGTGTTGAGAACATTCAAGAAACCAGAAAAGAAGGGTATTTTGATGTGAATTTCAGATGGCTATGTACAAAAGGACATTTCTACTGGTTGCAGAGTGCAAAACCATGATTGACCTCATGTTCTCCATGAAAACCTTACATTTCCAAGTGACCTGAAGTAGGACTTTCACAAAAAGATGTGTTTGCGTGTCTGTGGTTTAGGGAGCTGTAAGTAGTGTATTCAGTGCTGGAGAGTAACACAGCCTACAGAAGTTACACAGCGTTTTGAGAGCACCAACATGCTTCAAGCAGAAACTGCTACAAGGTGTGTGTAGCATGCAGAAAGAAGGCTTGTCATTTCAAAGAAAGAAGTGGAATCCAAAATGCAGGTAGTGAAACGAGCACACCAGTATGGGAGATGTGCATGTGGACAGTTTCAAGCAGCAGCTCTTTGTGGACACTTGGAGACAGCGCTGTGAAAAAATTTCGTACGAAGCGGGATTTGGCCAAAGTTGAAAGACCTTCCAAAACCAACCCTAAAGACCTTAGCCAAACAATGAATGTTGCAACAAGCTCCTGCAGGAAAGGTGCTTCTATGAGACAAGCCCCGAGCAGGTAGCTACATTCTGCACAGTACAAAATGCAAATGAATCCCAGGCTGAAAACTCACTCCAGAAGGATGAAATGCATGTGTTTCTCTCTGAAAGAACACTCTGCCACTAGGCTTTTGCTTGCTCCTTCAAAGTCTTTGTAGAAACATGTCTTTTCACTGCTGGAATACGTTTTGGGATGCATTGTTTCAATCTCTTGCAAGCCTCGTGTTGTTTCTTACACAATGTGGAAAAACAAGGAGTATGTTTCCCAAATCACTTGAAATCCAGGAAAACGCACACTACATCACTCTGGCTCAAACACGATCTTTCTCCTAATGTGTTGAGAACATTCAAGAAACCAGAAAAGAAGGGTATTTTGATGTGAATTTCAGATGGCTATGTACAAAAGGAGATTTCTATTGGTTGTAGAGTGCAAAACCATGATTGACCTCATGTTCTCCATGAAACCTTACATTTCCAAGTGACCTGAAGTAGGACTTTCACAAAAAGATGTGTTTGCGTGTCTGTTGTGAAAGGAGTTCTAACTAGTGTATTCAGTGCTGGAGAGTAACACACTCTACAGAATTTACACAGCGTTTTGAGAGCACCAACATGCTTCAAGCTGAAACTGCTACAAGGTGTGTGTAGCATGCAGAAAGAAGGCTTGTCATTTCAAAGAAAGAAGTGGAAACCAAAATGCAGGTAGTGAAACGAGCACAACAGTATGGGAGATGTGCATGCGGACAGTTTCAAGCAGCAGCTCTTTGTGGACACTTGGAGACAGCGCTGTGAAAAAATTTCGTACGAAGCGGGATTTGGCCAAAGTTGAAAGACCTTCCAAAACCAACCCTAAAGAACTTAGCCAAACAATGAATGTTGCAACAAGCTCCTGCAGGAAAGGTGCTTCTATGAGACAAGCCCCGAGCAGGTAGCTACATTCTGTACAGTACAAAATGCAAATGAATCCAAGGCTGAAAACTCACTACAGAAGGATGAAATGCATGTGTTTCTCTCTGAAAGAACATTCTGCCACTAGGCTTTTGCTTGCTCCTTCAAAGTCTTTGTAGAAACATGTGTTTTCACTGCTGGAATACGTTTTGGGATGCATTGTTTCAATCTCTTGCAAGCCTCATGTTGTTTCTTACACAATGTGGAAAAACAAGGAGTATGTTTCCTAAATCACTTGAAATGCAGGAAAACGCACACTACATCACTCTGGCTCAAACACGATCTTTCTCCTAATGTGTTGAGAACATTCAAGAAACCAGAAATGAAGGGTATTTTGATGTGAATTTCAGATGGCTATGTACAAAAGGACATTTCTATTGGTTGTAGAGTGCAAAACCATGATTGACCTCAGGTACTCCATGAAAACCTTACATTTCCAAGTGACCTGAAGTAGGACTTTCACAAAAAGATGTGTTTGCGTGTCTGTTGTGAAAGGAGTTCTAACTAGTGTATTCAGTGCTGGAGAGTAACACACTCTACAGAATTTACACAGCGTTTTGAGAGCACCAACATGCTTCAAGCTGAAACTGCTACAAGGTGTGTGTAGCATGCAGAAAGAAGGCTTGTCATTTCAAAGAAAGAAGTGGAAACCAAAATGCAGGTTTTGAAACGAGCACAACAGTATGGGAGATGTGCATGCGGACAGTTTCAAGCAGCAGCTCTTTGTGGACACTTGGAGACAGCGCTGTGAAAAAATTTCGTACGAAGCGGGATTTGGCCAAAGTTGAAAGACCTTCCAAAACCAACCCTAAAGAACTTAGCCAAACAATGAATGTTGCAACAAGCTCCTGCAGGAAAGGTGCTTCTATGAGACAAGCCCCGAGCAGGTAGCTACATTCTGCACAGTACAAAATGCAAATGAATCCCAGGCTGAAAACTCACTCCAGAAGGATGAAATGCATGTGTTTCTCTCTGAAAGAACATTCTGCCACTAGGCTTTTGCTTGCTCCTTCAAAGTCTTTGTAGAAACATGTGTTTTCACTGCTGGAATACGTTTTGGGATGCATTGTTTCAATCTCTTGCAAGCCTCATGTTGTTTCTTACACAATGTGGAAAAACAAGGAGTATGTTTCCTAAATCACTTGAAATGCAGGAAAACGCACACTACATCACTCTGACTCAAACACGATCTTTCTCCTAATGTGTTGAGAACATTCAAGAAACCAGAAATGAAGGGTATTTTGATGTGAATTTCAGATGGCTATGTACAAAAGGACATTTCTATTGGTTGCAGAGTGCAAAAGCATGATTGACCTCATGTTCTCCATGAAAACCTTACATTTCCAAGTGACCTGAAGTAGGACTTTCACAAAAAGATGTGTTTGCGTGTCTGTGGTGAAAGGAGCTCAAAGTAGTGTATTCAGTGCTGGAGAGTAACACACCTACAGAAGTTACACAGCGTTTTGAGAGCACCAACATGCTTCAAGCTGAAACTGCTACAAGGTGTGTGTAGCATGCAGAAAGAAGGCTTGTCATTTCAAAGAAAGAAGTGGAATCCAAAATGCAGGTAGTGAAACGAGCACACCAGTATGGGAGATGTGCATGTGGACAGTTTCAAGCAGCAGCTCTTTGTGGAGACTTGGAGACAGCGCTGTGAAAAAATTTCGTACGAAGCGGGATTTGGCCAAAGTTGAAACACCTTCCAAAACCAACCGTAAAGAACTTAGCCAAACAATGAATGTTGCAACAAGCTCCTGCAGGAAAGGTGCTTCTATGAAACAAGCCCCGAGCAGGTAGCTACATTCAGCACAGTACAAAATGCAAATGAATCCCAGGCTGAAAACTCACTCCAGAAGGATGAAATGCATGTGTTTCTCTCTGAAAGAACACTCTGCCACTAGGCTTTTGCTTGCTCCTTCAAAGTCTTTGTAGAAACATGTGTTTTCACTGCTGGAATACGTTTTGGGATGCATTGTTTCAATCTCTTGCAAGCCTCGTGTTGTTTCTTACACAATGTGGAAAAACAAGGAGTATGTTTCCCAAATCACTTGAAATCCAGGAAAACGCACACTACATCACTCTGGCTCAAACACGATCTTTCTCCTAATGTGTTGAGAACATTCAAGAAACCAGAAAAGAAGGGTGTTTTGATGTGAATTTCAGATGGCTATGTACAAAAGGACATTTCTATTGGTTGCAGAGTGCAAAACCATGATTGACATCATGTTCTCCATGAAAACCTTACATTTCCAAGTGACCTGAAGTAGGACTTTCACAAAAAGATGTGTTTGCGTGTCTGTGGTTTAGGGAGCTGTAAGTAGTGTATTCAGTGCTGGAGAGTAACACAGCCTACAGAAGTTACACAGCGTTTTGAGAGCACCAACATGCTTCAAGCAGAAACTGCTACAAGGTGTGTGTAGCATGCAGAAAGAAGGCTTGTCATTTCAAAGAAAGAAGTGGAATCCAAAATGCCGGTAGTGAAACGAGCACACCAGTATGGGAGATGTGCATGTGGACAGTTTCAAGCAGCAGCTCTTTGTGGACACTTGGAGACAGCGCTGTGAAAAAATTTCGTACGAAGCGGGATTTGGCCAAAGTTGAAAGACCTTCCAAAACCAACCCTAAAGAACTTAGCCAAACAATGAATGTTGCAACAAGCTCCTGCAGGAAAGGTGCTTCTATGAGACAAGCCCCGAGCAGGTAGCTACATTCTGCACAGTACAAAATGCAAATGAATCCCAGGCTGAAAACTCACTCCAGAAGGATGAAATGCATGTGTTTCTCTCTGAAAGAACACTCTGCCACTAGGCTTTTGCTTGCTCCTTCAAAGTCTTTGTAGAAACATGTCTTTTCACTGCTGGAATACGTTTTGGGATGCATTGTTTCAATCTCTTGCAAGCCTCGTGTTGTTTCTTACACAATGTGGAAAAACAAGGAGTATGTTTCCCAAATCACTTGAAATCCAGGAAAACGCACACTACATCACTCTGGCTCAAACACGATCTTTCTCCTAATGTGTTGAGAACATTCAAGAAACCAGAAAAGAAGGGTATTTTGATGTGAATTTCAGATGGCTATGTACAAAAGGACATTTCTATTGGTTGCAGAGTGCAAAACCATGATTGACCTCATGTTCTCCATGAAAACCTTACATTTCCAAGTGACCTGAAGTAGGACTTTCACAAAAAGATGTGTTTGCGTGTCTGTGGTGAAAGGAGCTCTAAGTAGTGTATTCAGTGCTGGAGAGTAACACACCTACAGAAGTTACACAGAGTTTTGAAAGCACCAACATGCTTCAAGCTGAAACTGCTACAAGGTGTGTGTAGCATGCAGAAAGAAGGCTTGTCATTTCAAAGAAAGAAGTGGAATCCAAAATGCAGGTAGTGAAACGAGCACACCAGTATGGGAGATGTGCATGTGGACAGTTTCAAGCAGCAGCTCTTTGTGGACACTTGGAGACAGCGCTGTGAAAAAATTTCGTACGAAGCGGGATTTGGCCAAAGTTGAAACACCTTCCAAAACAAACCGTAAAGAACTTAGCCAAACAATGAATGTTGCAACAAGCTCCTGCAGGAAAGGTGCTTCTATGAGACAAACCCCGAGCAGGTAGCTACATTCAGCACAGTACAAAATGCAAATGAATCCCAGGCTGAAAACTCACTCCAGAAGGATGAAATGCATGTGTTTCTCTCTGAAAGAACACTCTGCCACTAGGCTTTTGCTTGCTCCTTCAAAGTCTTTGTAGAAACATGTGTTTTCACTGCTGGAATACGTTTTGGGATGCATTGTTTCAATCTCTTGCAAGCCTCGTGTTGTTTCTTACACAATGTGGAAAAACAAGGAGTATGTTTCCCAAATCACTTGAAATCCAGGAAAACGCACACTACATCACTCTGGCTCAAACACGATCTTTCTCCTAATGTGTTGAGAACATTCAAGAAACCAGAAAAGAAGGGTGTTTTGATGTGAATTTCAGATGGCTATGTACAAAAGGACATTTCTATTGGTTGCAGAGTGCAAAACCATGATTGACATCATGTTCTCCATGAAAACCTTACATTTCCAAGTGACCTGAAGTAGGACTTTCACAAAAAGATGTGTTTGCGTGTCTGTGGTTTAGGGAGCTGTAAGTAGTGTATTCAGTGCTGGAGAGTAACACAGCCTACAGAAGTTACACAGCGTTTTGAGAGCACCAACATGCTTCAAGCAGAAACTGCTACAAGGTGTGTGTAGCATGCAGAAAGAAGGCTTGTCATTTCAAAGAAAGAAGTGGAATCCAAAATGCCGGTAGTGAAACGAGCACACCAGTATGGGAGATGTGCATGTGGACAGTTTCAAGCAGCAGCTCTTTGTGGACACTTGGAGACAGCGCTGTGAAAAAATTTCGTACGAAGCGGGATTTGGCCAAAGTTGAAAGACCTTCCAAAACCAACCCTAAAGAACTTAGCCAAACAATGAATGTTGCAACAAGCTCCTGCAGGAAAGGTGCTTCTATGAGACAAGCCCCGAGCAGGTAGCTACATTCTGCACAGTACAAAATGCAAATGAATCCCAGGCTGAAAACTCACTCCAGAAGGATGAAATGCATGTGTTTCTCTCTGAAAGAACACTCTGCCACTAGGCTTTTGCTTGCTCCTTCAAAGTCTTTGTAGAAACATGTCTTTTCACTGCTGGAATACGTTTTGGGATGCATTGTTTCAATCTCTTGCAAGCCTCGTGTTGTTTCTTACACAATGTGGAAAAACAAGGAGTATGTTTCCCAAATCACTTGAAATCCAGGAAAACGCACACTACATCACTCTGGCTCAAACACGATCTTTCTCCTAATGTGTTGAGAACATTCAAGAAACCAGAAAAGAAGGGTATTTTGATGTGAATTTCAGATGGCTATGTACAAAAGGACATTTCTATTGGTTGCAGAGTGCAAAACCATGATTGACCTCATGTTCTCCATGAAAACCTTACATTTCCAAGTGACCTGAAGTAGGACTTTCACAAAAAGATGTGTTTGCGTGTCTGTGGTGAAAGGAGCTCTAAGTAGTGTATTCAGTGCTGGAGAGTAACACACCTACAGAAGTTACACAGAGTTTTGAAAGCACCAACATGCTTCAAGCTGAAACTGCTACAAGGTGTGTGTAGCATGCAGAAAGAAGGCTTGTCATTTCAAAGAAAGAAGTGGAATCCAAAATGCAGGTAGTGAAACGAGCACACCAGTATGGGAGATGTGCATGTGGACAGTTTCAAGCAGCAGCTCTTTGTGGACACTTGGAGACAGCGCTGTGAAAAAATTTCGTACGAAGCGGGATTTGGCCAAAGTTGAAACACCTTCCAAAACAAACCGTAAAGAACTTAGCCAAACAATGAATGTTGCAACAAGCTCCTGCAGGAAAGGTGCTTCTATGAGACAAACCCCGAGCAGGTAGCTACATTCAGCACAGTACAAAATGCAAATGAATCCCAGGCTGAAAACTCACTCCAGAAGGATGAAATGCATGTGTTTCTCTCTGAAAGAACACTCTGCCACTAGGCTTTTGCTTGCTCCTTCAAAGTCTTTGTAGAAACATGTCTTTTCACTGCTGGAATATGTTTTCGGATGCATTGTTTCAATCTCTTGCAAGCCTCGTGTTGTTTCTTACACAATGTGGAAAAACAAGGAGTATGTTTCCCAAATCACTTGAAATCCAGGAAAACGCACACTACATCACTCTTGCTCAAACACGATCTTTCTCCTAATGTGTTGAGAACATTCAAGAAACCAGAAAAGAAGGGTAATTTGATGTGAATTTCAGATGGCTATGTACAAAAGGACATTTCTATTGGTTGCAGAGTGCAAAACCATGATTGACCTCATGTTCTCCATGAAAACCTTACATTTCCAAGTGACCTGAAGTAGGACTTTCACAAAAAGATGTGTTTGCGTGTCTGTGGTGAAAGGAGCTCTAAGTAGTGTATTCAGTGCTGGAGAGTAACACACCTACAGAAGTTACACAGAGTTTTGAAAGCACCAACATGCTTCAAGCTGAAACTGCTACAAGGTGTGTGTAGCATGCAGAAAGAAGGCTTGTCATTTCAAAGAAAGAAGTGGAATCCAAAATGCAGGTAGTGAAACGAGCACACCAGTATGGGAGATGTGCATGTGGACAGTTTCAAGCAGCAGCTCTTTGTGGACACTTGGAGACAGCGCTGTGAAAAAATTTCGTACGAAGCGGGATTTGGCCAAAGATGAAACACCTTCCAAAACAAACCGTAAAGAACTTAGCCAAACAATGAATGTTGCAACAAGCTCCTGCAGGAAAGGTGCTTCTATGAGACAAACCCCGAGCAGGTAGCTACATTCAGCACAGTACAAAATGCAAATGAATCCCAGGCTGAAAACTCACTCCAGAAGGATGAAATGCATGTGTTTCTCTCTGAAAGAACACTCTGCCACTAGGCTTTTGCTTGCTCCTTCAAAGTCTTTGTAGAAACATGTCTTTTCACTGCTGGAATACGTTTTCAGATGCATTGTTTCAATCTCTTGCAAGCCTCATGTTGTTTCTTACACAATGTGGAAAAACAAGGAGTATGTTTCCCAAATCACTTGAAATCCAGGAAAACGCACACTACATCACTCTTGCTCAAACACGATCTTTCTCCTAATGTGTTGAGAACATTCAAGAAACCAGAAAAGAAGGGTATTTTGATGTGAATTTCAGATGGCTATGTACAAAAGGACATTCCTATTGGTTGCAGATTGCAAAACCATGATTGACCTCATGTTCTCCATGAAAACCTTACATTTCCAAGTGACCTGAAGTAGGACTTTCACAAAAAGATGTGTTTGCGTGTCTGTGGTTTAGGGAGCTGTAAGTAGTGTATTCAGTGCTGGAGAGTAACACAGCCTACAGAAGTTACACAGCGTTTTAAGAGCACCAACATGCTTCAAGCAGAAACTGCTACAAGGTGTGTGTAGCATGCAGAAAGAAGGCTTGTCATTTCAAAGAAAGAAGTGGAATCCAAAATGCAGGTAGTGAAACGAGCACACCAGTATGGGAGATGTGCATGTGGACAGTTTCAAGCAGCAGCTCTTTGTGGACACTTGGAGACAGCGCTGTGAAAAAATTTCGTACGAAGCAGGATTTGGCCAAAGTTGAAAGACTTCCAAAACCAACCCTAAAGAACTTAGCCAAACAATGAATGTTGCAACAAGCTCCTGCAGGAAAGGTGCTTCTATGAGACAAGCCCCGAGCAGGTAGCTACATTCTGCACAGTACAAAATGCAAATGAATCCCAGGCTGAAAACTCACTCCAGAAGGATGAAATGCATGTGTTTCTCTCTGAAAGAACACTCTGCCACTAGGCTTTTGCTTGCTCCTTCAAAGTCTTTGTAGAAACATGTGTTTTCACTGCTGGA
Organism: Miniopterus natalensis; assembly: GCF_054644295.1. Classification (NCBI taxonomy): domain Eukaryota; kingdom Metazoa; phylum Chordata; class Mammalia; order Chiroptera; family Miniopteridae; genus Miniopterus; species Miniopterus natalensis. The sequence continues at coordinate 233,067 of NW_028269989.1, read as the reverse complement.
ATACGTTTTGGGATGCATTGTTTCAATCTCTTGCAAGCCTCGTGTTGTTTCTTACACAATGTGGAAAAACAAGGAGTATGTTTCCCAAATCACTTGAAATCCAGGAAAACGCACACTACATCACTCTGGCTCAAACACGATCTTTCTCCTAATGTGTTGAGAACATTCAAGAAACCAGAAAAGAAGGGTATTTTGATGTGAATTTCAGATGGCTATGTACAAAAGGACATTTCTATTGGTTGCAGAGTGCAAAACCATGATTGACCTCATGTTCTCCATGAAAACCTTACATTTCCAAGTGACCTGAAGTAGGACTTTCACAAAAAGATGTGTTTGCGTGTCTGTGGTGAAAGGAGCTCTAAGTAGTGTATTCAGTGCTGGAGAGTAACACACCTACAGAAGTTACACAGAGTTTTGAAAGCACCAACATGCTTCAAGCTGAAACTGCTACAAGGTGTGTGTAGCATGCAGAAAGAAGGCTTGTCATTTCAAAGAAAGAAGTGGAATCCAAAATGCAGGTAGTGAAACGAGCACACCAGTATGGGAGATGTGCATGTGGACAGTTTCAAGCAGCAGCTCTTTGTGGACACTTGGAGACAGCGCTGTGAAAAAATTTCGTACGAAGCGGGATTTGGCCAAAGTTGAAAGACCTTCCAAAACCAACCCTAAAGAACTGAGCCAAACAATGAATGTTGCAACAAGCTCCTGCAGGAAAGGTGCTTCTATGAGACAAGCCCCGAGCAGGTAGCTACATTCTGCACAGTACAAAATGCAAATGAATCCCAGGCTGAAAACTCACTCCAGAAGGATGAAATGCATGTGTTTCTCTCTGAAAGAACACTCTGCCACTAGGCTTTTGCTTGCTCCTTCAAAGTCTTTGTAGAAACATGTCTTTTCACTGCTGGAATACGTTTTCGGATGCATTGTTTCAATCTCTTGCAAGCCTCGTGTTGTTTCTTACACAATGTGGAAAAACAAGGAGTATGTTTCCCAAATCACTTGAAATCCAGGAAAACGCACACTACATCACTCTGGCTCAAACACGGTCTTTCTCCTAATGTGTTGAGAACATTCAAGAAACCAGAAAAGAAGGGTATTTTGATGTGAATTTCAGATGGCTATGTACAACAGGACATTTCTATTGGTTGCAGAGTGCAAAACCATGATTGACCTCATGTTCTCCATGAAAACCTTACATTTCCAAGTGACCTGAAGTAGGACTTTCACAAAAAGATGTGTTTGCGTGTCTGTGGTGAAAGGAGCTCTAAGTAGTGTATTCAGTGCTGGAGAGTAACACACCTACAGAAGTTACACAGCGTTTTGAGAGCACCAACATGCTTCAAGCTGAAACTGCTACAAGGTGTGTGTAGCATGCAGAAAGAAGGCTTGTCATTTCAAAGAAAGAAGTGGAATCCAAAATGCAGGTAGTGAAACGAGCACACCAGTATGGGAGATGTGCATGTGGACAGTTTCAAGCAGCAGCTCTTTGTGGACACTTGGAGACAGCGCTGTGAAAAAATTTCGTACGAAGCGGGATTTGGCCAAAGTTGAAAGACCTTCCAAAACCAACCGTAAAGAACTTAGCCAAACAATGAATGTTGCAACAAGCTCCTGCAGGAAAGGTGCTTCTATGAGACAAGCCCCGAGCAGGTAGCTACATTCAGCACAGTACAAAATGCAAATGAATCCCAGGCTGAAAACTCACTCCAGAAGGATGAAATGCATGTGTTTCTCTCTGAAAGAACACTCTGCCACTAGGCTTTTGCTTGCTCCTTCAAAGTCTTTGTAGAAACATGTCTTTTCACTGCTGGAATACGTTTTGGGATGCATTGTTTCAATCTCTTGCAAGCCTCGTGTTGTTTCTTACACAATGTGGAAAAACAAGGAGTATGTTTCCCAAATCACTTGAAATCCAGGAAAACGCACACTACATCACTCTGGCTCAAACACGATCTTTCTCCTAATGTGTTGAGAACATTCAAGAAACCAGAAAAGAAGGGTATTTTGATGTGAATTTCAGATGGCTATGTACAAAAGGACATTTCTATTGGTTGCAGAGTGCAAAACCATGATTGACCTCATGTTCTCCATGAAAACCTTACATTTCCAAGTGACCTGAAGTAGGACTTTCACAAAAAGATGTGTTTGCGTGTCTGTGGTGAAAGGAGCTCTAAGTAGTGTATTCAGTGCTGGAGAGTAACACACCTACAGAAGTTACACAGAGTTTTGAAAGCACCAACATGCTTCAAGCTGAAACTGCTACAAGGTGTGTGTAGCATGCAGAAAGAAGGCTTGTCATTTCAAAGAAAGAAGTGGAATCCAAAATGCAGGTAGTGAAACGAGCACACCAGTATGGGAGATGTGCATGTGGACAGTTTCAAGCAGCAGCTCTTTGTGGACACTTGGAGACAGCGCTGTGAAAAAATTTCGTACGAAGCGGGATTTGTCCAAAGTTGAAACACCTTCCAAAACAAACCGTAAAGAACTTAGCCAAACAATGAATGTTGCAACAAGCTCCTGCAGGAAAGGTGCTTCTATGAGACAAGCCCCGAGCAGGTAGCTACATTCTGCACAGTACAAAATGCAAATGAATCCCAGGCTGAAAACTCACTCCAGAAGGATGAAATGCATGTGTTTCTCTCTGAAAGAACACTCTGCCACTAGGCTTTTGCTTGCTCCTTCAAAGTCTTTGTAGAAACATGTCTTTTCACTGCTGGAATACGTTTTGGGATGCATTGTTTCAATCTCTTGCAAGCCTCGTGTTGTTTCTTACACAATGTGGAAAAACAAGGAGTATGTTTCCCAAATCACTTGAAATCCAGGAAAACGCACACTACATCACTCTGGCTCAAACACGATCTTTCTCCTAATGTGTTGAGAACATTCAAGAAACCAGAAAAGAAGGGTATTTTGATGTGAATTTCAGATGGCTATGTACAAAAGGACATTTCTATTGGTTGCAGAGTGCAAAACCATGATTGACCTCATGTTCTCCATGAAAACCTTACATTTCCAAGTGACCTGAAGTAGGACTTTCACAAAAAGATGTGTTTGCGTGTCTGTGGTGAAAGGAGCTCTAAGTAGTGTATTCAGTGCTGGAGAGTAACACACCTACAGAAGTTAAACAGAGTTTTGAAAGCACCAACATGCTTCAAGCTGAAACTGCTACAAGGTGTGTGTAGCATGCAGAAAGAAGGCTTGTCATTTCAAAGAAAGAAGTGGAATCCAAAATGCAGGTAGTGAAACGAGCACACCAGTATGGGAGATGTGCATGTGGACAGTTTCAAGCAGCAGCTCTTTGTGGACACTTGGAGACAGCGCTGTGAAAAAATTTCGTACGAAGCGGGATTTGGCCAAAGTTGAAAGACCTTCCAAAACCAACCCTAAAGAACTGAGCCAAACAATGAATGTTGCAACAAGCTCCTGCAGGAAAGGTGCTTCTATGAGACAAGCCCCGAGCAGGTAGCTACATTCTGCACAGTACAAAATGCAAATGAATCCCAGGCTGAAAACTCACTCCAGAAGGATGAAATGCATGTGTTTCTCTCTGAAAGAACACTCTGCCACTAGGCTTTTGCTTGCTCCTTCAAAGTCTTTGTAGAAACATGTCTTTTCACTGCTGGAATACGTTTTCGGATGCATTGTTTCAATCTCTTGCAAGCCTCGTGTTGTTTCTTACACAATGTGGAAAAACAAGGAGTATGTTTCCCAAATCACTTGAAATCCAGGAAAACGCACACTACATCACTCTGGCTCAAACACGGTCTTTCTCCTAATGTGTTGAGAACATTCAAGAAACCAGAAAAGAAGGGTATTTTGATGTGAATTTCAGATGGCTATGTACAACAGGACATTTCTATTGGTTGCAGAGTGCAAAACCATGATTGACCTCATGTTCTCCATGAAAACCTTACATTTCCAAGTGACCTGAAGTAGGACTTTCACAAAAAGATGTGTTTGCGTGTCTGTGGTGAAAGGAGCTCTAAGTAGTGTATTCAGTGCTGGAGAGTAACACACCTACAGAAGTTACACAGCGTTTTGAGAGCACCAACATGCTTCAAGCTGAAACTGCTACAAGGTGTGTGTAGCATGCAGAAAGAAGGCTTGTCATTTCAAAGAAAGAAGTGGAATCCAAAATGCAGGTAGTGAAACGAGCACACCAGTATGGGAGATGTGCATGTGGACAGTTTCAAGCAGCAGCTCTTTGTGGACACTTGGAGACAGCGCTGTGAAAAAATTTCGTACGAAGCGGGATTTGGCCAAAGTTGAAAGACCTTCCAAAACCAACCGTAAAGAACTTAGCCAAACAATGAATGTTGCAACAAGCTCCTGCAGGAAAGGTGCTTCTATGAGACAAGCCCCGAGCAGGTAGCTACATTCAGCACAGTACAAAATGCAAATGAATCCCAGGCTGAAAACTCACTCCAGAAGGATGAAATGCATGTGTTTCTCTCTGAAAGAACACTCTGCCACTAGGCTTTTGCTTGCTCCTTCAAAGTCTTTGTAGAAACATGTCTTTTCACTGCTGGAATACGTTTTGGGATGCATTGTTTCAATCTCTTGCAAGCCTCGTGTTGTTTCTTACACAATGTGGAAAAACAAGGAGTATGTTTCCCAAATCACTTGAAATCCAGGAAAACGCACACTACATCACTCTGGCTCAAACACGATCTTTCTCCTAATGTGTTGAGAACATTCAAGAAACCAGAAAAGAAGGGTATTTTGATGTGAATTTCAGATGGCTATGTACAAAAGGACATTTCTATTGGTTGCAGAGTGCAAAACCATGATTGACCTCATGTTCTCCATGAAAACCTTACATTTCCAAGTGACCTGAAGTAGGACTTTCACAAAAAGATGTGTTTGCGTGTCTGTGGTGAAAGGAGCTCTAAGTAGTGTATTCAGTGCTGGAGAGTAACACACCTACAGAAGTTACACAGAGTTTTGAAAGCACCAACATGCTTCAAGCTGAAACTGCTACAAGGTGTGTGTAGCATGCAGAAAGAAGGCTTGTCATTTCAAAGAAAGAAGTGGAATCCAAAATGCAGGTAGTGAAACGAGCACACCAGTATGGGAGATGTGCATGTGGACAGTTTCAAGCAGCAGCTCTTTGTGGACACTTGGAGACAGCGCTGTGAAAAAATTTCGTACGAAGCGGGATTTGTCCAAAGTTGAAACACCTTCCAAAACAAACCGTAAAGAACTTAGCCAAACAATGAATGTTGCAACAAGCTCCTGCAGGAAAGGTGCTTCTATGAGACAAACCCCGAGCAGGTAGCTACATTCTGCACAGTACAAAATGCAAATGAATCCCAGGCTGAAAACTCACTCCAGAAGGATGAAATGCATGTGTTTCTCTCTGAAAGAACACTCTGCCACTAGGCTTTTACTTGCTCCTTCAAAGTCTTTGTAGAAACATGTCTTTTCACTGCTGGAATACGTTTTCGGATGCATTGTTTCAATCTCTTGCAAGCCTCGTGTTGTTTCTTACACAATGTGGAAAAACAAGGAGTATGTTTCCCAAATCACTTGAAATCCAGGAAAACGCACACTACATCACTCTGGCTCAAACACGATCTTTCTCCTAATGTGTTGAGAACATTCAAGAAACCAGAAAAGAAGGGTATTTTGATGTGAATTTCAGATGGCTATGTACAACAGGACATTTCTATTGGTTGCAGAGTGCAAAACCATGATTGACCTCATGTTCTCCATGAAAACCTTACATTTCCAAGTGACCTGAAGTAGGACTTTCACAAAAAGATGTGTTTGCGTGTCTGTGGTGAAAGGAGCTCTAAGTAGTGTATTCAGTGCTGGAGAGTAACACACCTACAGAAGTTACACAGCGTTTTGAGAGCACCAACATGCTTCAAGCTGAAACTGCTACAAGGTGTGTGTAGCATGCAGAAAGAAGGCTTGTCATTTCAAAGAAAGAAGTGGAATCCAAAATGCAGGTAGTGAAACGAGCACACCAGTATGGGAGATGTGCATGTGGACAGTTTCAAGCAGCAGCTCTTTGTGGACACTTGGAGACAGCGCTGTGAAAAAATTTCGTACGAAGCGGGATTTGGCCAAAGTTGAAAGACCTTCCAAAACCAACCGTAAAGAACTTAGCCAAACAATGAATGTTGCAACAAGCTCCTGCAGGAAAGGTGCTTCTATGAGACAAGCCCCGAGCAGGTAGCTACATTCAGCACAGTACAAAATGCAAATGAATCCCAGGCTGAAAACTCACTCCAGAAGGATGAAATGCATGTGTTTCTCTCTGAAAGAACACTCTGCCACTAGGCTTTTGCTTGCTCCTTCAAAGTCTTTGTAGAAACATGTCTTTTCACTGCTGGAATACGTTTTCGGATGCATTGTTTCAATCTCTTGCAAGCCTCGTGTTGTTTCTTACACAATGTGGAAAAACAAGGAGTATGTTTCCCAAATCACTTGAAATCCAGGAAAACGCACACTACATCACTCTGGCTCAAACACGATCTTTCTCCTAATGTGTTGAGAACATTCAAGAAACCAGAAAAGAAGGGTATTTTGATGTGAATTTCAGATGGCTATGTACAAAAGGACATTTCTATTGGTTGCAGAGTGCAAAACCATGATTGACCTCATGTTCTCCATGAAAACCTTACGTTTCCAAGTGACCTGAAGTAGGACTTTCACAAAAAGATGTGTTTGCGTGTCTGTGGTGAAAGGAGCTCTAAGTAGTGTATTCAGTGCTGGAGAGTAACACACCTACAGAAGTTACACAGAGTTTTGAAAGCACCAACATGCTTCAAGCTGAAACTGCTACAAGGTGTGTGTAGCATGCAGAAAGAAGGCTTGTCATTTCAAAGAAAGAAGTGGAATCCAAAATGCAGGTAGTGAAACGAGCACACCAGTATGGGAGATGTGCATGTGGACAGTTTCAAGCAGCAGCTCTTTGTGGACACTTGGAGACAGCGCTGTGAAAAAATTTCGTACGAAGCGGGATTTGGCCAAAGTTGAAAGACCTTCCAAAACCAACCCTAAAGAACTGAGCCAAACAATGAATGTTGCAACAAGCTCCTGCAGGAAAGGTGCTTCTATGAGATAAGCCCCGAGCAGGTAGCTACATTCTGCACAGTACAAAATGCAAATGAATCCCAGGCTGAAAACTCACTCCAGAAGGATGAAATGCATGTGTTTCTCTCTGAAAGAACACTCTGCCACTAGGCTTTTGCTTGCTCCTTCAAAGTCTTTGTAGAAACATGTCTTTTCACTGCTGGAATACGTTTTCGGATGCATTGTTTCAATCTCTTGCAAGCCTCGTGTTGTTTCTTACACAATGTGGAAAAACAAGGAGTATGTTTCCCAAATCACTTGAAATCCAGGAAAACGCACACTACATCACTCTGGCTCAAACACGATCTTTCTCCTAATGTGTTGAGAACATTCAAGAAACCAGAAAAGAAGGGTATTTTGATGTGAATTTCAGATGGCTATGTACAACAGGACATTTCTATTGGTTGCAGAGTGCAAAACCATGATTGACCTCATGTTCTCCATGAAAACCTTACATTTCCAAGTGACCTGAAGTAGGACTTTCACAAAAAGATGTGTTTGCGTGTCTGTGGTGAAAGGAGCTCTAAGTAGTGTATTCAGTGCTGGAGAGTAACACACCTACAGAAGTTACACAGCGTTTTGAGAGCACCAACATGCTTCAAGCTGAAACTGCTACAAGGTGTGTGTAGCATGCAGAAAGAAGGCTTGTCATTTCAAAGAAAGAAGTGGAATCCAAAATGCAGGTAGTGAAACGAGCACACCAGTATGGGAGATGTGCATGTGGACAGTTTCAAGCAGCAGCTCTTTGTGGACACTTGGAGACAGCGCTGTGAAAAAATTTCGTACGAAGCGGGATTTGGCCAAAGTTGAAAGACCTTCCAAAACCAACCGTAAAGAACTTAGCCAAACAATGAATGTTGCAACAAGCTCCTGCAGGAAAGGTGCTTCTATGAGACAAGCCCCGAGCAGGTAGCTACATTCAGCACAGTACAAAATGCAAATGAATCCCAGGCTGAAAACTCACTCCAGAAGGATGAAATGCATGTGTTTCTCTCTGAAAGAACACTCTGCCACTAGGCTTTTGCTTGCTCCTTCAAAGTCTTTGTAGAAACATGTCTTTTCACTGCTGGAATACGTTTTCGGATGCATTGTTTCAATCTCTTGCAAGCCTCGTGTTGTTTCTTACACAATGTGGAAAAACAAGGAGTATGTTTCCCAAATCACTTGAAATCCAGGAAAACGCACACTACATCACTCTGGCTCAAACACGATCTTTCTCCTAATGTGTTGAGAACATTCAAGAAACCAGAAAAGAAGGGTATTTTGATGTGAATTTCAGATGGCTATGTACAAAAGGACATTCCTATTGGTTGCAGAGTGCAAAACCATGATTGACCTCATGTTCTCCATGAAAACCTTACATTTCCAAGTGACCTGAAGTAGGACTTTCACAAAAAGATGTGTTTGCGTGTCTGTGGTGAAAGGAGCTCTAAGTAGTGTATTCAGTGCTGGAGAGTAGCACACCTACAGAAGTTACACAGCGTTTTGTGAGCACCAACATGCTTCAAGCTGAAACTGCTACAAGGTGTGTGTAGCATGCAGAAAGAAGGCTTGTCATTTCAAAGAAAGAAGTGGAATCCAAAATGCAGGTAGTGAAACGAGCACACCAGTATGGGAGATGTGCATGTGGACAGTTTCAAGCAGCAGCTCTTTGTGGACACTTGGAGACAGCGCTGTGAAAAAATTTCGTACGAAGCGGGATTTGGCCAAAGTTGAAAGACCTTCCAAAACCAACCCTAAAGAACTGAGCCAAACAATGAATGTTGCAACAAGCTCCTGCAGGAAAGGTGCTTCTATGAGACAAGCCCCGAGCAGGTAGCTACATTCTGCACAGTACAAAATGCAAATGAATCGCAGGCTGAAAACTCACTCCAGAAGGATGAAATGCATGTGTTTCTCTCTGAAAGAACACTCTGCCACTAGGCTTTTGCTTGCTCCTTCAAAGTCTTTGTAGAAACATGTCTTTTCACTGCTGGAATACGTTTTCGGATGCATTGTTTCAATCTCTTGCAAGCCTCGTGTTGTTTCTTACACAATGTGGAAAAACAAGGAGTATGTTTCCCAAATCACTTGAAATCCAGGAAAACGCACACTACATCACTCTGGCTCAAACACGATCTTTCTCCTAATGTGTTGAGAACATTCAAGAAACCAGAAAAGAAGGGTATTTTGATGTGAATTTCAGATGGCTATGTACAACAGGACATTTCTATTGGTTGCAGAGTGCAAAACCATGATTGACCTCATGTTCTCCATGAAAACCTTACATTTCCAAGTGACCTGAAGTAGGACTTTCACAAAAAGATGTGTTTGCGTGTCTGTGGTGAAAGGAGCTCTAAGTAGTGTATTCAGTGCTGGAGAGTAACACACCTACAGAAGTTACACAGCGTTTTGAGAGCACCAACATGCTTCAAGCTGAAACTGCTACAAGGTGTGTGTAGCATGCAGAAAGAAGGCTTGTCATTTCAAAGAAAGAAGTGGAATCCAAAATGCAGGTAGTGAAAAGAGCACACCAGTATGGGAGATGTGCATGTGGACAGTTTCAAGCAGCAGCTCTTTGTGGACACTTGGAGACAGCGCTGTGAAAAAATTTCGTACGAAGCGGGATTTGGCCAAAGTTGAAAGACCTTCCAAAACCAACCGTAAAGAACTTAGCCAAACAATGAATGTTGCAACAAGCTCCTGCAGGAAAGGTGCTTCTATGAGACAAGCCCCGAGCAGGTAGCTACATTCAGCACAGTACAAAATGCAAATGAATCCCAGGCTGAAAACTCACTCCAGAAGGATGAAATGCATGTGTTTCTCTCTGAAAGAACACTCTGCCACTAGGCTTTTACTTGCTCCTTCAAAGTCTTTGTAGAAACATGTCTTTTCACTGCTGGAATACGTTTTCGGATGCATTGTTTCAATCTCTTGCAAGCCTCGTGTTGTTTCTTACACAATGTGGAAAAACAAGGAGTATGTTTCCCAAATCACTTGAAATCCAGGAAAACGCACACTACATCACTCTGGCTCAAACACGATCTTTCTCCTAATGTGTTGAGAACATTCAAGAAACCAGAAAAGAAGGGTATTTTGATGTGAATTTCAGATGGCTATGTACAAAAGGACATTTCTATTGGTTGCAGAGTGCAAAACCATGATTGACCTCATGTTCTCCATGAAAACCTTACGTTTCCAAGTGACCTGAAGTAGGACTTTCACAAAAAGATGTGTTTGCGTGTCTGTGGTGAAAGGAGCTCTAAGTAGTGTATTCAGTGCTGGAGAGTAACACACCTACAGAAGTTACACAGAGTTTTGAAAGCACCAACATGCTTCAAGCTGAAACTGCTACAAGGTGTGTGTAGCATGCAGAAAGAAGGCTTGTCATTTCAAAGAAAGAAGTGGAATCCAAAATGCAGGTAGTGAAACGAGCACACCAGTATGGGAGATGTGCATGTGGACAGTTTCAAGCAGCAGCTCTTTGTGGACACTTGGAGACAGCGCTGTGAAAAAATTTCGTACGAAGCGGGATTTGGCCAAAGTTGAAAGACCTTCCAAAACCAACCGTAAAGAACTTAGCCAAACAATGAATGTTGCAACAAGCTCCTGCAGGAAAGGTGCTTCTATGAGACAAGCCCCGAGCAGGTAGCTACATTCAGCACAGTACAAAATGCAAATGAATCCCAGGCTGAAAACTCACTCCAGAAGGATGAAATGCATGTGTTTCTCTCTGAAAGAACACTCTGCCACTAGGCTTTTACTTGCTCCTTCAAAGTCTTTGTAGAAACATGTCTTTTCACTGCTGGAATACGTTTTCGGATGCATTGTTTCAATCTCTTGCAAGCCTCGTGTTGTTTCTTACACAATGTGGAAAAACAAGGAGTATGTTTCCCAAATCACTTGAAATCCAGGAAAACGCACACTACATCACTCTGGCTCAAACACGATCTTTCTCCTAATGTGTTGAGAACATTCAAGAAACCAGAAAAGAAGGGTATTTTGATGTGAATTTCAGATGGCTATGTACAAAAGGACATTTCTATTGGTTGCAGAGTGCAAAACCATGATTGACCTCATGTTCTCCATGAAAACCTTACGTTTCCAAGTGACCTGAAGTAGGACTTTCACAAAAAGATGTGTTTGCGTGTCTGTGGTGAAAGGAGCTCTAAGTAGTGTATTCAGTGCTGGAGAGTAACACACCTACAGAAGTTACACAGAGTTTTGAAAGCACCAACATGCTTCAAGCTGAAACTGCTACAAGGTGTGTGTAGCATGCAGAAAGAAGGCTTGTCATTTCAAAGAAAGAAGTGGAATCCAAAATGCAGGTAGTGAAACGAGCACACCAGTATGGGAGATGTGCATGTGGACAGTTTCAAGCAGCAGCTCTTTGTGGACACTTGGAGACAGCGCTGTGAAAAAATTTCGTACGAAGCGGGATTTGGCCAAAGTTGAAACACCTTCCAAAACCAACCGTAAAGAACTTAGCCAAACAATGAATGTTGCAACAAGCTCCTGCAGGAAAGGTGCTTCTATGAGACAAACCCCGAGCAGGTAGCTACATTCAGCACAGTACAAAATGCAAATGAATCCCAGGCTGAAAACTCACTCCAGAAGGATGAAATGCATGTGTTTCTCTCTGAAAGAACACTCTGCCACTAGGCTTTTGCTTGCTCCTTCAAAGTCTTTGTAGAAACATGTGTTTTCACTGCTGGAATACGTTTTGGGATGCATTGTTTCAATCTCTTGCAAGCCTCGTGTTGTTTCTTACACAATGTGGAAAAACAAGGAGTATGTTTCCCAAATCACTTGAAATCCAGAAAAACGCACACTACATCACTCTGGCTCAAACACGATCTTTCTCCTAATGTGTTGAGAACATTCAAGAAACCAGAAAAGAAGGGTATTTTGATGTGAATTTCAGATGGCTATGTACAAAAGGACATTCCTATTGGTTGCAGAGTGCAAAACCATGATTGACCTCATGTTCTCCATGAAAACCTTACATTTCCAAGTGACCTGAAGTAGGACTTTCACAAAAAGATGTGTTTGCGTGTCTGTGGTTTAGGGAGCTGTAAGTAGTGTATTCAGTGCTGGAGAGTAACACAGCCTACAGAAGTTACACAGCGTTTTGAGAGCACCAACATGCTTCAAGCAGAAACTGCTACAAGGTGTGTGTAGCATGCAGAAAGAAGGCTTGTCATTTCAAAGAAAGAAGTGGAATCCAAAATGCAGGTAGTGAAACGAGCACACCAGTATGGGAGATGTGCATGTGGACAGTTTCAAGCAGCAGCTCTTTGTGGACACTTGGAGACAGCGCTGTGAAAAAATTTCGTACGAAGCGGGATTTGGCCAAAGTTGAAACACCTTCCAAAACCAACCCTAAAGAACTTAGCCAAACAATGAATGTTGCAACAAGCTCCTGCAGGAAAGGTGCTTCTATGAGACAAGCCCCGAGCAGGTAGCTACATTCTGCACAGTACAAAATGCAAATGAATCCCAGGCTGAAAACTCACTCCAGAAGGATGAAATGCATGTGTTTCTCTCTGAAAGAACACTCTGCCACTAGGCTTTTGCTTGCTCCTTCAAAGTCTTTGTAGAAACATGTCTTTTCACTGCTGGAATACGTTTTGGGATGCATTGTTTCAATCTCTTCCAAGCCTCGTGTTGTTTCTTACACAATGTGGAAAAACAAGGAGTATGTTTCCCAAATCACTTGAAATCCAGGAAAACGCACACTACATCACTCTGGCTCAAACACGATCTTTCTCCTAATGTGTTGAGAACATTCAAGAAACCAGAAAAGAAGGGTATTTTGATGTGAATTTCAGATGGCTATGTACAAAAGGACATTTCTATTGGTTGCAGAGTGCAAAATCATGATTGACCTCATGTTCTCCATGAAAACCTTACATTTCCAAGTGACCTGAAGTAGGACTTTCACAAAAAGATGTGTTTGCGTGTCTGTGGTTTAGGGAGCTGTAAGTAGTGTATTCAGTGCTGGAGAGTAACACAGCCTACAGAAGTTACACAGCGTTTTGAGATCACCAACATGCTTCAAGCTGAAACTGCTACAAGGTGTGTGTAGCATGCAGAAAGAAGGCTTGTCATTTCAAAGAAAGAAGTGGAATCCAAAATGCAGGTAGTGAAACGAGCACACCAGTATGGGAGATGTGCATGTGGACAGTTTCAAGCAGCAGCTCTTTGTGGACACTTGGAGACAGCGCTGTGAAAAAATTTCGTACGAAGCGGGATTTGGCCAAAGTTGAAAGACCTTCCAAAACCAACCCTAAAGAACTGAGCCAAACAATGAATGTTGCAACAAGCTCCTGCAGGAAAGGTGCTTCTATGAGACAAGCCCCGAGCAGGTAGCTACATTCTGCACAGTACAAAATGCAAATGAATCCCAGGCTGAAAACTCACTCCAGAAGGATGAAATGCATGTGTTTCTCTCTGAAAGAACACTCTGCCACTAGGCTTTTGCTTGCTCCTTCAAAGTCTTTGTAGAAACATGTCTTTTCACTGCTGGAATACGTTTTGGGATGCATTGTTTCAATCTCTTGCAAGCCTCGTGTTGTTTCTTACACAATGTGGAAAAACAAGGAGTATGTTTCCCAAATCACTTGAAATCCAGGAAAACGCACACTACATCACTCTGGCTCAAACACGATCTTTCTCCTAATGTGTTGAGAACATTCAAGAAACCAGAAAAGAAGGGTATTTTGATGTGAATTTCAGATGCCTATGTACAAAAGGACATTTCTATTGGTTGCAGAGTGCAAAACCATGATTGAATTCATGTTCTCCATGAAAACCTTACATTTCCAAGTGACCTGAAGTAGGACTTTCACAAAAAGATGTGTTTGCGTGTCTGTGGTGAAAGGAGCTCTAAGTAGTGTATTCAGTGCTGGAGAGTAACACAGCCTACAGAAGTTACACAGCGTTTTGAGAGCACCAACATGCTTCAAGCTGAAACTGCTACAAGGTGTGTGTAGCATGCAGAAAGAAGGCTTGTCATTTCAAAGAAAGAAGTGGAAACCAAAATGCAGGTAGTGAAACGAGCACACCAGTATGAGAGATCTGCATGTGGACAGTTTCAAGCAGGCGCTCTTTGTGGACACTTGGAGACAGCGCTGTGAAATAATTTCGTATGAAGCGGGATTTGGCCAAAGTTGAAAGACCTTCCAAAACCAACCCTAAAGAACTTAGCCAAACAATGAATGTTGCAACAAGCTCCTGCAGGAAAGGTGCTTCTATGAGACAAGCCCCGAGCAGGTAGCTACATTCTGCACAGTACAAAATGCAAATGAATTCCAGGCTGAAAACTCACTCCAGAAGGATGAAATGCATGTGTTTCTCTCTGAAAGAACACTCTGCCACTAGGCTTTTGCTTGCTCCTTCAAAGTCTTTGTAGAAACATGTCTTTTCCCTGCTGGAATACGTTTTGGGATGCATTGTTTCAATCTCTTGCAAGCCTCGTGTTGTTTCTTACACAATGTGGAAAAACAAGGAGTATGTTTCCCAAATCACTTGAAATCCAGGAAAACGCACACTACATCACTCTGGCTCAAACACGATCTTTCTCCTAATGTGTTGAGAACCTTCAAGAAACCAGAAAAGAAGGGTATTTTGATGTGAATTTCAGATGGCTATGTAGAAAAGGACATTTCTATTGGTTGCAGAGTGCAAAACCATGATTGACCTCATGTTCTCCATGAAAACCTTACATTTCCAAGTGACCTGAAGTAAGACTTTCACAAAAAGATGTGTTTGCGTGTCTGTGGTTTAGGGAGCTGTAAGTAGTGTATTCAGTGCTGGAGAGTAACACAGCCTACAGAAGTTACACAGCGTTTTGAGAGCACCAGCATGCTTCAAGCTGAAACTGGTACAAGGTGTGTGTAGCATGCAGAAAGAAGGCTTGTCATTTCAAAGAAAGAAGTGGAAACCAAAATGCAGGTAGTGAAACGAGCACACCAGTATGGGAGATCTGCATGTGGACAGTTTCGAGCAGGTGCTCTTTGTGGACACTTGGAGACAGCGCTGTGAAAAAATTTCGTACGAAGCGGGATTTGGCCAAAGTTGAAAGACCTTCCAAAACCAACCCTAAAGAACTTAGCCAAACAATGAATGTTGCAACAAGCTCCTGCAGGAAAGGTGCTTCTATGAGACAAGCCCCGAGCAGGTAGCTACATTCTGCACAGTACAAAATGCAAATGAATTCCAGGCTGAAAACTCACTCCAGAAGGATGAAATGCATGTGTTTCTCTCTGAAAGAACACTCTGCCACTAGGCTTTTGCTTGCTCCTTCAAAGTCTTTGTAGAAACATGTCTTTTCACTGCTGGAATACGTTTTGGGATGCATTGTTTCAATCTCTTGCAAGCCTCGTGTTGTTTCTTACACAATGTGGAAAAACAAGGAGTATGTTTCCCAAATCACTTGAAATCCAGGAAAACGCACACTACATCACTCTGGCTCAAACACGATCTTTCTCCTAATGTGTTGAGAACATTCAAGAAACCAGAAAAGAAGGGTATTTTGATGTGAATTTCAGATGGCTATGTATAAAAGGACATTTCTATTGGTTGCAGAGTGCAAAACCATGATTGACCTCATGTTCTCCATGAAAACCTTACATTTCCAAGTGACCTGAAGTAGGACTTTCACAAAAAGATGTGTTTGCGTGTCTGTGGTGAAAGGAGCTCTAAGTAGTGTATTCAGTGCTGGAGAGTAGCACACCTACAGAAGTTACACAGCGTTTTGTGAGCACCAACATGCTTCAAGCTGAAACTGCTACAAGGTGTGTGTAGCATGCAGAAAGAAGGCTTGTCATTTCAAAGAAAGAAGTGGAATCCAAAATGCAGGTAGTGAAACGAGCACACCAGTATGGGAGATGTGCATGTGGACAGTTTCAAGCAGCAGCTCTTTGTGGACACTTGGAGACAGCGCTGTGAAAAAATTTCGTACGAAGCGGGATTTGGCCAAAGTTGAAAGACCTTCCAAAACCAACCCTAAAGAACTGAGCCAAACAATGAATGTTGCAACAAGCTCCTGCAGGAAAGGTGCTTCTATGAGACAAGCCCCGAGCAGGTAGCTACATTCTGCACAGTACAAAATGCAAATGAATCCCAGGCTGAAAACTCACTCCAGAAGGATGAAATGCATGTGTTTCTCTCTGAAAGAACACTCTGCCACTAGGCTTTTGCTTGCTCCTTCAAAGTCTTTGTAGAAACATGTCTTTTCACTGCTGGAATACGTTTTCGGATGCATTGTTTCAATCTCTTGCAAGCCTCGTGTTGTTTCTTACACAATGTGGAAAAACAAGGAGTATGTTTCCCAAATCACTTGAAATCCAGGAAAACGCACACTACATCACTCTGGCTCAAACACGATCTTTCTCCTAATGTGTTGAGAACATTCAAGAAACCAGAAAAGAAGGGTATTTTGATGTGAATTTCAGATGGCTATGTACAAAAGGACATTTCTATTGGTTGCAGAGTGCAAAACCATGATTGACCTCATGTTCTCCATGAAAACCTTACATTTCCAAGTGACCTGAAGTAGGACTTTCACAAAAAGATGTGTTTGCGTGTCTGTGGTGAAAGGAGCTCTAAGTAGTGTATTCAGTGCTGGAGAGTAACACACCTACAGAAGTTACACAGCGTTTTGAGAGCACCAACATGCTTCAAGCTGAAACTGCTACAAGGTGTGTGTAGCATGCAGAAAGAAGGCTTGTCATTTCAAAGAAAGAAGTGGAATCCAAAATGCAGGTAGTGAAACGAGCACACCAGTATGGGAGATGTGCATGTGGACAGTTTCAAGCAGCAGCTCTTTGTGGAGACTTGGAGACAGCGCTGTGAAAAAATTTCGTACGAAGCGGGATTTGGCCAAAGTTGAAAGACCTTCCAAAACCAACCCTAAAGAACTGAGCCAAACAATGAATGTTGCAACAAGCTCCTGCAGGAAAGGTGCTTCTATGAGACAAGCCCCGAGCAGGTAGCTACATTCTGCACAGTACAAAATGCAAATGAATCCCAGGCTGAAAACTCACTCCAGAAGGATGAAATGCATGTGTTTCTCTCTGAAAGAACACTCTGCCACTAGGCTTTTGCTTGCTCCTTCAAAGTCTTTGTAGAAACATGTCTTTTCACTGCTGGAATACGTTTTCGGATGCATTGTTTCAATCTCTTGCAAGCCTCGTGTTGTTTCTTACACAATGTGGAAAAACAAGGAGTATGTTTCCCAAATCACTTGAAATCCAGGAAAACGCACACTACATCACTCTGGCTCAAACACGATCTTTCTCCTAATGTGTTGAGAACATTCAAGAAACCAGAAAAGAAGGGTATTTTGATGTGAATTTCAGATGGCTATGTACAAAAGGACATTTCTATTGGTTGCAGAGTGCAAAACCATGATTGACCTCATCTTCTCCATGAAAACCTTACATTTCCAAGTGACCTGAAGTAGGACTTTCACAAAAAGATGTGTTTGCGTGTCTGTGGTTTAGGGAGTTCTAACTAGTGTATTCAGTGCTGGAGAGTAACACAGCCTACAGAAGTTACACAGCGTTTTGAGAGCACCAGCATGCTTCAAGCTGAAACTGGTACAAGGTGTGTGTAGCATGCAGAAAGAAGGCTTGTCATTTCAAAGAAAGAAGTGGAAACCAAAATGCAGGTAGTGAAACGAGCACACCAGTATGGGAGATCTGCATGTGGACAGTTTCGAGCAGGCGCTCTTTGTGGACACTTGGAGAGAGCGCTGTGAAAAAATTTCGTACGAAGCGGGATTTGGCCAAAGTTGAAAGACCTTCCAAAACCAACCCTAAAGAACTTAGCCAAAGAATGAATGTTGCAACAAGCTCCTGCAGGAAAGGTGCTTCTATGAGACAAGCCCCGAGCAGGTAGCTACATTCTGCACAGTACAAAATGCAAATGAATCCCAGGCTGAAAACTCACTCCAGAAGGATGAAATGCATGTGTTTCTCTCTGAAAGAACACTCTGCCACTAGGCTTTTGCTTGCTCCTTCAAAGTCTTTGTAGAAACATGTCTTTTCACTGCTGGAATACGTTTTCGGATGCATTGTTTCAATCTCTTCCAAGCCTCGTGTTGTTTCTTACACAATGTGGAAAAACAAGGAGTATGTTTCCCAAATCACTTGAAATCCAGGAAAACGCACACTACATCACTCTGGCTCAAACACGATCTTTCTCCTAATGTGTTGAGAACATTCAAGAAACCAGAAAAGAAGGGTATTTTGATGTGAATTTCAGATGGCTATGTACAAAAGGACATTTCTATTGGTTGCAGAGTGCAAAACCATGATTGACCTCATGTTCTCCATGAAAACCTTACATTTCCAAGTGACCTGAAGTAGGACTTTCACAAAAAGATGTGTTTGCGTGTCTGTGGTTTAAGGAGCTCTAAGTAGTGTATTCAGTGCTGGAGAGTAACACAGCCTACAGAAGTTACACAGCGTTTTGAGAGCACCAACATGCTTCAAGCTGAAACTGCTACAAGGTGTGTGTAGCATGCAGAAAGAAGGCTTGTCATTTCAAAGAAAGAAGTGGAATCCAAAATGCAGGTAGTGAAACGAGCACACCAGTATGGGAGATGTGCATGTGGACAGTTTCAAGCAGCAGCTCTTTGTGGACACTTGGAGAGAGCGCTGTGAAAAAATTTCGTACGAAGCGGGATTTGGCCAAAGTTGAAAGACCTTCCAAAACCAACCCTAAAGAACTGAGCCAAACAATGAATGTTGCAACAAGCTCCTGCAGGAAAGGTGCTTCTATGAGACAAGCCCCGAGCAGGTAGCTACATTCTGCACAGTACAAAATGCAAATGAATCCCAGGCTGAAAACTCACTCCAGAAGGATGAAATGCATGTGTTTCTCTCTGAAAGAACACTCTGCCACTAGGCTTTTGCTTGCTCCTTCAAAGTCTTTGTAGAAACATGTGTTTTCACTGCTGGAATACGTTTTCGGATGCATTGTTTCAATCTCTTGCAAGCCTCGTGTTGTTTCTTACACAATGTGGAAAAACAAGGAGTATGTTTCCCAAATCACTTGAAATCCAGGAAAACGCACACTACATCACTCTGGCTCAAACACGATCTTTCTCCTAATGTGTTGAGAACATTCAAGAAACCAGAAAAGAAGGGTATTTTGATGTGAATTTCAGATGGCTATGTACAAAAGGACATTTCTATTGGTTGCAGAGTGCAAAACCATGATTGACCTCATGTTCTCCATGAAAACCTTACATTTCCAAGTGACCTGAAGTAGGACTTTCACAAAAAGATGTGTTTGCGTGTCTGTGGTTTAGGGAGCTGTAAGTAGTGTATTCAGTGCTGGAGAGTAACACAGCCTACAGAAGTTACACAGCGTTTTGAGAGCACCAACATGCTTCAAGCTGAAACTGCTACAAGGTGTGTGTAGCATGCAGAAAGAAGGCTTGTCATTTCAAAGAAAGAAGTGGAAAGCAAAATGCAGGTAGTGAAACGAGCACACCAGTATGGGAGATCTGCATGTGGACAGTTTCGAGCAGGCGTTCTTTGTGGACACTTGGAGACAGCGCTGTGAAAAAATTTCGTACGAAGCGGGATTTGGCCAAAGTTGAAAGACCTTCCAAAACCAACCCTAAAGAACTTAGCCAAACAATGAATGTTGCAACAAGCTCCTGCAGGAAAGGTGCTTCTATGAGACAAGCCCCGAGCAGGTAGCTACATTCTGCACAGTACAAAATGCAAATGAATCCCAGGCTGAAAACTCACTCCAGAAGGATGAAATGCATGTGTTTCTCTCTGAAAGAACACTCTGCCACTAGGCTTTTGCTTGCTCCTTCAAAGTCTTTGTAGAAACATGTCTTTTCACTGCTGGAATACGTTTTCGGACGCATTGTTTCAATCTCTTCCAAGCCTCGTGTTGTTTCTTACACAATGTGGAAAAACAAGGAGTATGTTTCCCAAATCACTTGAAATCCAGGAAAACGCACACTACATCACTCTGGCTCAAACACGATCTTTCTCCTAATGTGTTGAGAACATTCAAGAAACCAGAAAAGAAGGGTATTTTGATGTGAATTTCAGATGGCTATGTACAAAAGGACATTTCTATTGGTTGCAGAGTGCAAAACCATGATTGACCTCATGTTCTCCATGAAAACCTTACATTTCCAAGTGACCTGAAGTAGGACTTTCACAAAAAGATGTGTTTGCGTGTCTGTTGTGAAAGGAGTTCTAACTAGTGTATTCAGTGCTGGAGAGTAACACACTCTACAGAATTTACACAGCGTTTTGAGAGCACCAACATGCTTCAAGCTGAAACTGCTACAAGGTGTGTGTAGCATGCAGAAAGAAGGCTTGTCATTTCAAAGAAAGAAGTGGAAACCAAAATGCAGGTTGTGAAACGAGCACAACAGTATGGGAGATGTGCATGCGGACAGTTTCAAGCAGCAGCTCTTTGTGGACACTTGGAGACAGCGCTGTGAAAAAATTTCGTACGAAGCGGGATTTGGCCAAAGTTGAAAGACCTTCCAAAACCAACCCTAAAGAACTTAGCCAAACAATGAATGTTGCAACAAGCTCCTGCAGGAAAGGTGCTTCTATGAGACAAACCCCGAGCAGGTAGCTACATTCTGCACAGTACAAAATGCAAATGAATTCCAGGCTGAAAACTCACTCCAGAAGGATGAAATGCATGTGTTTCTCTCTGAAAGAACACTCTGCCACTAGGCTTTTGCTTGCTCCTTCAAAGTCTTTGTAGAAACATGCCTTTTCACTGCTGGAATACGTTTTGGGATGCATTGTTTCAATCTCTTGCAAGCCTCGTGTTGTTTCTTACACAATGTGGAAAAACAAGGAGTATGTTTCCCAAATTAGTTGAAATCCAGGAAAACGCACACTACATCACTCTTGCTCAAACACGATCTTTCTCCTAATGTGTTGAGAACATTCAAGAAACCAGAAATGAAGGGTATTTTGATGTGAATTTCAGATGGCTATGTACAAAAGGACATTTCTATTGGTTGCAGAGTGCAAAACCATGATTGACCTCATGTTCTCCATGAAAACCTTACATTAACAAATGACCTGAAGTAGGACTTTCACAAAAAGATGTGTTTGCGTGTCTGTGGTTTAAGGAGCTCTAAGTAGTGTATTCAGTGCTGGAGAGTAACACAGCCTACAGAAGTTACACAGCGTTTTGTGAGCACCAACATGCTTCAAGCTGAAACTGCTACAAGGTGTGTGTAGCATGCAGAAAGAAGGCTTGTCATTTCAAAGAAAGAAGTGGAATCCAAAATGCAGGTAGTGAAACGAGCACACCAGTATGGGAGATGTGCATGTGGACAGTTTCAAGCAGCAGCTCTTTGTGGACACTTGGAGAGAGCGCTGTGAAAAAATTTCGTACGAAGCGGGATTTGGCCAAAGTTGAAAGACCTTCCAAAACCAACCCTAAAGAACTGAGCCAAACAATGAATGTTGCAACAAGCTCCTGCAGGAAAGGTGCTTCTATGAGACAAGCCCCGAGCAGGTAGCTACATTCTGCACAGTACAAAATGCAAATGAATCCCAGGCTGAAAACTCACTCCAGAAGGATGAAATGCATGTGTTTCTCTCTGAAAGAACACTCTGCCACTAGGCTTTTGCTTGCTCCTTCAAAGTCTTTGTAGAAACATGTGTTTTCACTGCTGGAATACGTTTTCGGATGCATTGTTTCAATCTCTTGCAAGCCTCGTGTTGTTTCTTACACAATGTGGAAAAACAAGGAGTATGTTTCCCAAATCACTTGAAATCCAGGAAAACGCACACTACATCACTCTGGCTCAAACACGATCTTTCTCCTAATGTGTTGAGAACATTCAAGAAACCAGAAAAGAAGGGTATTTTGATGTGAATTTCAGATGGCTATGTACAAAAGGACATTTCTATTGGTTGCAGAGTGCAAAACCATGATTGACCTCATGTTCTCCATGAAAACCTTACATTTCCAAGTGACCTGAAGTAGGACTTTCACAAAAAGATGTGTTTGCGTGTCAGTGGTTTAGGGAGCTGTAAGTAGTGTATTCAGTGCTGGAGAGTAACACAGCCTACAGAAGTTACACAGCGTTTTGAGAGCACCAACATGCTTCAAGCTGAAACTGCTACAAGGTGTGTGTAGCATGCAGAAAGAAGGCTTGTCATTTCAAAGAAAGAAGTGGAAACCAAAATGCAGGTAGTGAAACGAGCACACCAGTATGGGAGATCTGCATGTGGACAGTTTCGAGCAGGCGCTCTTTGTGGACACTTGGAGAGAGCGTTGTGAAAAAATTTCGTACGAAGCGGGATTTGGCCAAAGTTGAAAGACCTTCCAAAACCAACCCTAAAGAACTTAGCCAAACAATGAATGTTGCAACAAGCTCCTGCAGGAAAGGTGCTTCTATGAGACAAGCCCCGAGCAGGTAGCTACATTCTGCACAGTACAAAATGCAAATGAATTCCAGGCTGAAAACTCACTCCAGAAGGATGAAATGCATGTGTTTCTCTCTGAAAGAACACTCTGCCACTAGGCTTTTGCTTGCTCCTTCAAAGTCTTTGTAGAAACATGTCTTTTCACTGCTGGAATACGTTTTCGGATGCATTGTTTCAATCTCTTCCAAGCCTCGTGTTGTTTCTTACACAATGTGGAAAAACAAGGAGTATGTTTCCCAAATCACTTGAAATCCAGGAAAACGCACACTACATCACTCTGGCTCAAACACGATCTTTCTCCTAATGTGTTGAGAACATTCAAGAAACCAGAAAAGAAGGGTATTTTGATGTGAATTTCAGATGGCTATGTACAAAAGGACATTTCTATTGGTTGTAGAGTGCAAAACCATGATTGACCTCATGTTCTCCATGAAAACCTTACATTTCCAAGTGACCTGAAGTAGGACTTTCACAAAAAGATGTGTTTGCGTGTCTGTGGTTTAGGGAGCTGTAAGTAGTGTATTCAGTGCTGGAGAGTAACACAGCCTACAGAAGTTACACAGCGTTTTGAGAGCACCAACATGCTTCAAGCTGAAACTGCTACAAGGTGTGTGTAGCATGCAGAAAGAAGGCTTGTCATTTCAAAGAAAGAAGTGGAAACCAAAATGCAGGTAGTGAAACGAGCACACCAGTATGGGAGATCTGCATGTGGACAGTTTCGAGCAGGCGCTCTTTGTGGACACTTGGAGAGAGCGCTGTGAAAAAATTTCGTACGAAGCGGGATTTGGCCAAAGTTGAAAGACCTTCCAAAACCAACCCTAAAGAACTTAGCCAAACAATGAATGTTGCAACAAGCTCCTGCAGGAAAGGTGCTTCTATGAGACAAGCCCCGAGCAGGTAGCTACATTCTGCACAGTACAAAATGCAAATGAATTCCAGGCTGAAAACTCACTCCAGAAGGATGAAATGCATGTGTTTCTCTCTGAAAGAACACTCTGCCACTAGGCTTTTGCTTGCTCCTTCAAAGTCTTTGTAGAAACATGTCTTTTCACTGCTGGAATACGTTTTGGGATGCATTGTTTCAATCTCTTCCAAGCCTCGTGTTGTTTCTTACACAATGTGGAAAAACAAGGAGTATGTTTCCCAAATCACTTGAAATCCAGGAAAACGCACACTACATCACTCTGGCTCAAACACGATCTTTCTCCTAATGTGTTGAGAACATTCAAGAAACCAGAAAAGAAGGGTATTTTGATGTGAATTTCAGATGGCTATGTACAAAAGGACATTTCTATTGGTTGTAGAGTGCAAAACCATGATTGACCTCATGTTCTCCATGAAAACCTTACATTTCCAAGTGACCTGAAGTAGGACTTTCACAAAAAGATGTGTTTGCGTGTCTGTTGTGAAAGGAGTTCTAACTAGTGTATTCAGTGCTGGAGAGTAACACACTCTACAGAATTTACACAGCGTTTTGAGAGCACCAACATGCTTCAAGCTGAAACTGCTACAAGGTGTGTGTAGCATGCAGAAAGAAGGCTTGTCATTTCAAAGAAAGAAGTGGAAACCAAAATGCAGGTTGTGAAACGAGCACAACAGTATGGGAGATGTGCATGCGGACAGTTTCAAGCAGCAGCTCTTTGTGGACACTTGGAGACAGCGCTGTGAAAAAATTTCGTACGAAGCGGGATTTGGCCAAAGTTGAAAGACCTTCCAAAACCAACCCTAAAGAACTTAGCCAAACAATGAATGTTGAAACAAGCTCCTGCAGGAAAGGTGCTTCTATGAGACAACCCCCGAACAGGTAGCTACATTCTGCACAGTACAAAATGCAAATGAATTCCAGGCTGAAAACTCACTCCAGAAGGATGAAATGCATGTGTTTCTCTCTGAAAGAACACTCTGCCACTAGGCTTTTGCTTGCTCCTTCAAAGTCTTTGTAGAAACATGTCTTTTCACTGCTGGAATACGTTTTGGGATGCATTGTTTCAATCTCTTGCAAGCCTCGTGTTGTTTCTTACACAATGTGGAAAAACAAGGAGTATGTTTCCCAAATCATTTGAAATCCAGGAAAACGCACACTACATCACTCTTGCTCAAACACGATCTTTCTCCTAATGTGTTGAGAACATTCAAGAAACCAGAAATGAAGGGTATTTTGATGTGAATTTCAGATGGCTATGTACAAAAGGACATTTCTATTGGTTGCAGAGTGCAAAACCATGATTGACCTCATGTTCTCCATGAAAACCTTACATTAACAAATGACCTGAAGTAGGACTTTCACAAAAAGATGTGTTTGCGTGTCTGTGGTTTAAGGAGCTCTAAGTAGTGTATTCAGTGCTGGAGAGTAACACAGCCTACAGAAGTTACACAGCGTTTTGTGAGCACCAACATGCTTCAAGCTGAAACTGCTACAAGGTGTGTGTAGCATGCAGAAAGAAGGCTTGTCATTTCAAAGAAAGAAGTGGAATCCAAAATGCAGGTAGTGAAACGAGCACAACAGTATGGGAGATGTGCATGTGGACAGTTTCAAGCAGCAGCTCTTTGTGGACACTTGGAGGCAGCACTGTGAAAAAATTTCGTACGAAACGGGATTTGGCCAAAGTTGAAAGACCTTCCAAAACCAACCCTAAAGAACTTAGCCAAACAATGAATGTTGCAACAAGCTCCTGCAGGAAAGGTGCTTCTATGAGACAAGCCCCGAGCAGGTAGCTACATTCTGCACAGTACAAAATGCAAATGAATCCCAGGCTGAAAACTCACTCCAGAAGGATGAAATGCATGTGTTTCTCTCTGAAAGAACACTCTGCCACTAGGCTTTTGCTTGCTCCTTCAAAGTCTTTGTAGAAACATGTGTTTTCACTGCTGGAATACGTTTTCGGATGCATTGTTTCAATCTCTTGCAAGCCTCGTGTTGTTTCTTACACAATGTGGAAAAACAAGGAGTATGTTTCCCAAATCACTTGAAATCCAGGAAAACGCACACTACATCACTCTGGCTCAAACACGATCTTTCTCCTAATGTGTTGAGAACATTCAAGAAACCAGAAAAGAAGGGTATTTTGATGTGAATTTCAGATGGCTATGTACAAAAGGACATTTCTATTGGTTGCAGAGTGCAAAACCATGATTGACCTCATGTTCTCCATGAAAACCTTACATTTCCAAGTGACCTGAAGTAGGACTTTCACAAAAAGATGTGTTTGCGTGTCTGTGGTTTAGGGAGCTGTAAGTATTGTATTCAGTGCTGGAGAGTAACACAGCCTACAGAAGTTACACAGCGTTTTGAGAGCACCAACATGCTTCAAGCTGAAACTGCTACAAGGTGTGTGTAGCATGCAGAAAGAAGGCTTGTCATTTCAAAGAAAGAAGTGGAAAGCAAAATGCAGGTAGTGAAACGAGCACACCAGTATGGGAGATCTGCATGTGGACAGTTTCGAGCAGGCGCTCTTTGTGGACACTTGGAGACAGCGCTGTGAAAAAATTTCGTACGAAGCGGGATTTGGCCAAAGTTGAAAGACCTTCCAAAACCAACCCTAAAGAACTTAGCCAAACAATGAATGTTGCAACAAGCTCCTGCAGGAAAGGTGCTTCTATGAGACAAGCCCCGAGCAGGTAGCTACATTCTGCACAGTACAAAATGCAAATGAATTCCAGGCTGAAAACTCACTCCAGAAGGATGAAATGCATGTGTTTCTCTCTGAAAGAACACTCTGCCACTAGGCTTTTGCTTGCTCCTTCAAAGTCTTTGTAGAAACATGTCTTTTCCCTGCTGAAATACGTTTTGGGATGCATTGTTTCAATCTCTTGCAAGCCTCGTGTTGTTTCTTACACAATGTGGAAAAACAAGGAGTATGTTTCCCAAATCACTTGAAATCCAGGAAAACGCACACTACATCACTCTGGCTCAAACACGATCTTTCTCCTAATGTGTTGAGAACATTCAAGAAACCAGAAATGAAGGGTATTTTGATGTGAATTTCAGATGGCTATGTACAAAAGGACATTTCTATTGGTTGCAGAGTGCAAAACCATGATTGACCTCATGTTCTCCATGAAAACCTTACATTTCCAAGTGACCTGAAGTAGGACTTTCACAAAAAGATGTGTTTGCGTGTCTGTGGTTTAGGGAGCTGTAAGTAGTGTATTCAGTGCTGGAGAGTAACACAGCCTACAGAAGTTACACAGCGTTTTGAGAGCACCAACATGCTTCAAGCTGAAACTGCTACAAGGTGTGTGTAGCATGCAGAAAGAAGGCTTGTCATTTCAAAGAAAGAAGTGGAAACCAAAATGCAGGTAGTGAAACGAGCACACCAGTATGGGAGATCTGCATGTGGACAGTTTCGAGCAGGCGCTCTTTGTGGACACTTGGAGAGAGCGCTGTGAAAAAATTTCGTACGAAGCGGGATTTGGCCAAAGTTGAAAGACCTTCCAAAACCAACCCTAAAGAACTTAGCCAAACAATGAATGTTGCAACAAGCTCCTGCAGGAAAGGTGCTTCTATGAGACAACCCCCGAACAGGTAGCTACATTCTGCACAGTACAAAATGCAAATGAATTCCAGGCTGAAAACTCACTCCAGAAGGATGAAATGCATGTGTTTCTCTCTGAAAGAACACTCTGCCACTAGGCTTTTGCTTGCTCCTTCAAAGTCTTTGTAGAAACATGTCTTTTCACTGCTGGAATACGTTTTGGGATGCATTGTTTCAATCTCTTGCAAGCCTCGTGTTGTTTCTTACACAATGTGGAAAAACAAGGAGTATGTTTCCCAAATCATTTGAAATCCAGGAAAACGCACACTACATCACTCTTGCTCAAACACGATCTTTCTCCTAATGTGTTGAGAACATTCAAGAAACCAGAAATGAAGGGTATTTTGATGTGAATTTCAGATGGCTATGTACAAAAGGACATTTCTATTGGTTGCAGAGTGCAAAACCATGATTGACCTCATGTTCTCCATGAAAACCTTACATTAACAAATGACCTGAAGTAGGACTTTCACAAAAAGATGTGTTTGCGTGTCTGTGGTTTAAGGAGCTCTAAGTAGTGTATTCAGTGCTGGAGAGTAACACAGCCTACAGAAGTTACACAGCGTTTTGTGAGCACCAACATGCTTCAAGCTGAAACTGCTACAAGGTGTGTGTAGCATGCAGAAAGAAGGCTTGTCATTTCAAAGAAAGAAGTGGAATCCAAAATGCAGGTAGTGAAACGAGCACAACAGTATGGGAGATGTGCATGTGGACAGTTTCAAGCAGCAGCTCTTTGTGGACACTTGGAGACAGCACTGTGAAAAAATTTCGTACGAAACGGGATTTGGCCAAAGTTGAAAGACCTTCCAAAACCAACCCTAAAGAACTTAGCCAAACAATGAATGTTGCAACAAGCTCCTGCAGGAAAGGTGCTTCTATGAGACAAGCCCCGAGCAGGTAGCTACATTCTGCACAGTACAAAATGCAAATGAATCCCAGGCTGAAAACTCACTCCAGAAGGATGAAATGCATGTGTTTCTCTCTGAAAGAACACTCTGCCACTAGGCTTTTGCTTGCTCCTTCAAAGTCTTTGTAGAAACATGTGTTTTCACTGCTGGAATACGTTTTCGGATGCATTGTTTCAATCTCTTGCAAGCCTCGTGTTGTTTCTTACACAATGTGGAAAAACAAGGAGTATGTTTCCCAAATCACTTGAAATCCAGGAAAACGCACACTACATCACTCTGGCTCAAACACGATCTTTCTCCTAATGTGTTGAGAACATTCAAGAAACCAGAAAAGAAGGGTATTTTGATGTGAATTTCAGATGGCTATGTACAAAAGGACATTTCTATTGGTTGCAGAGTGCAAAACCATGATTGACCTCATGTTCTCCATGAAAACCTTACATTTCCAAGTGACCTGAAGTAGGACTTTCACAAAAAGATGTGTTTGCGTGTCTGTGGTTTAGGGAGCTGTAAGTAGTGTATTCAGTGCTGGAGAGTAACACAGCCTACAGAAGTTACACAGCGTTTTGAGAGCACCAACATGCTTCAAGCTGAAACTGCTACAAGGTGTGTGTAGCATGCAGAAAGAAGGCTTGTCATTTCAAAGAAAGAAGTGGAAAGCAAAATGCAGGTAGTGAAACGAGCACACCAGTATGGGAGATCTGCATGTGGACAGTTTCGAGCAGGCGCTCTTTGTGGACACTTGGAGACAGCGCTGTGAAAAAATTTCGTACGAAGCGGGATTTGGCCAAAGTTGAAAGACCTTCCAAAACCAACCCTAAAGAACTTAGCCAAACAATGAATGTTGCAACAAGCTCCTGCAGGAAAGGTGCTTCTATGAGACAAGCCCCGAGCAGGTAGCTACATTCTGCACAGTACAAAATGCAAATGAATTCCAGGCTGAAAACTCACTCCAGAAGGATGAAATGCATGTGTTTCTCTCTGAAAGAACACTCTGCCACTAGGCTTTTGCTTGCTCCTTCAAAGTCTTTGTAGAAACATGTCTTTTCCCTGCTGAAATACGTTTTGGGATGCATTGTTTCAATCTCTTGCAAGCCTCGTGTTGTTTCTTACACAATGTGGAAAAACAAGGAGTATGTTTCCCAAATCACTTGAAATCCAGGAAAACGCACACTACATCACTCTGGCTCAAACACGATCTTTCTCCTAATGTGTTGAGAACATTCAAGAAACCAGAAATGAAGGGTATTTTGATGTGAATTTCAGATGGCTATGTACAAAAGGACATTTCTATTGGTTGCAGAGTGCAAAACCATGATTGACCTCATGTTCTCCATGAAAACCTTACATTAACAAATGACCTGAAGTAGGACTTTCACAAAAAGATGTGTTTGCGTGTCTGTGGTTTAAGGAGCTCTAAGTAGTGTATTCAGTGCTGGAGAGTAACACAGCCTACAGAAGTTACACAGCGTTTTGTGAGCACCAACATGCTTCAAGCTGAAACTGCTACAAGGTGTGTGTAGCATGCAGAAAGAAGGCTTGTCATTTCAAAGAAAGAAGTGGAATCCAAAATGCAGGTAGTGAAACGAGCACAACAGTATGGGAGATGTGCATGTGGACAGTTTCAAGCAGCAGCTCTTTGTGGACACTTGGAGACAGCACTGTGAAAAAATTTCGTACGAAACGGGATTTGGCCAAAGTTGAAAGACCTTCCAAAACCAACCCTAAAGAACTTAGCCAAACAATGAATGTTGCAACAAGCTCCTGCAGGAAAGGTGCTTCTATGAGACAAGCCCCGAGCAGGTAGCTACATTCTGCACAGTACAAAATGCAAATGAATCCCAGGCTGAAAACTCACTCCAGAAGGATGAAATGCATGTGTTTCTCTCTGAAAGAACACTCTGCCACTAGGCTTTTGCTTGCTCCTTCAAAGTCTTTGTAGAAACATGTGTTTTCACTGCTGGAATACGTTTTCGGATGCATTGTTTCAATCTCTTGCAAGCCTCGTGTTGTTTCTTACACAATGTGGAAAAACAAGGAGTATGTTTCCCAAATCACTTGAAATCCAGGAAAACGCACACTACATCACTCTGGCTCAAACACGATCTTTCTCCTAATGTGTTGAGAACATTCAAGAAACCAGAAAAGAAGGGTATTTTGATGTGAATTTCAGATGGCTATGTACAAAAGGACATTTCTATTGGTTGCAGAGTGCAAAACCATGATTGACCTCATGTTCTCCATGAAAACCTTACATTTCCAAGTGACCTGAAGTAGGACTTTCACAAAAAGATGTGTTTGCGTGTCTGTGGTTTAGAGAGCTGTAAGTAGTGTATTCAGTGCTGGAGAGTAACACAGCCTACAGAAGTTACACAGCGTTTTGAGAGCACCAACATGCTTCAAGCTGAAACTGCTACAAGGTGTGTGTAGCATGCAGAAAGAAGGCTTGTCATTTCAAAGAAAGAAGTGGAAAGCAAAATGCAGGTAGTGAAACGAGCACACCAGTATGGGAGATCTGCATGTGGACAGTTTCGAGCAGGCGCTCTTTGTGGACACTTGGAGACAGCGCTGTGAAAAAATTTCGTACGAAGCGGGATTTGGCCAAAGTTGAAAGACCTTCCAAAACCAACCCTAAAGAACTTAGCCAAACAATGAATGTTGCAACAAGCTCCTGCAGGAAAGGTGCTTCTATGAGACAAGCCCCGAGCAGGTAGCTACATTCTGCACAGTACAAAATGCAAATGAATTCCAGGCTGAAAACTCACTCCAGAAGGATGAAATGCATGTGTTTCTCTCTGAAAGAACACTCTGCCACTAGGCTTTTGCTTGCTCCTTCAAAGTCTTTGTAGAAACATGTCTTTTCCCTGCTGAAATACGTTTTGGGATGCATTGTTTCAATCTCTTGCAAGCCTCGTGTTGTTTCTTACACAATGTGGAAAAACAAGGAGTATGTTTCCCAAATCACTTGAAATCCAGGAAAACGCACACTACATCACTCTGGCTCAAACACGATCTTTCTCCTAATGTGTTGAGAACATTCAAGAAACCAGAAATGAAGGGTATTTTGATGTGAATTTCAGATGGCTATGTACAAAAGGACATTTCTATTGGTTGCAGAGTGCAAAACCATGATTGACCTCATGTTCTCCATGAAAACCTTACATTTCCAAGTGACCTGAAGTAGGACTTTCACAAAAAGATGTGTTTGCGTGTCTGTGGTTTAGGGAGCTGTAAGTAGTGTATTCAGTGCTGGAGAGTAACACAGCCTACAGAAGTTACACAGCGTTTTGAGAGCACCAACATGCTTCAAGCTGAAACTGCTACAAGGTGTGTGTAGCATCCAGAAAGAAGGCTTGTCATTTCAAAGAAAGAAGTGGAAAGCAAAATGCAGGTAGTGAAACGAGCACACCAGTATGGGAGATCTGCATGTGGACAGTTTCGAGCAGGCGCTCTTTGTGGACACTTGGAGACAGCGCTGTGAAAAAATTTCGTACGAAGCGGGATTTGGCCAAAGTTGAAAGACCTTCCAAAACCAACCCTAAAGAACTTAGCCAAACAATGAATGTTGCAACAAGCTCCTGCAGGAAAGGTGCTTCTATGAGACAAGCCCCGAGCAGGTAGCTACATTCTGCACAGTACAAAATGCAAATGAATCCCAGGCTGAAAACTCACTCCAGAAGGATGAAATGCATGTGTTTCTCTCTGAAAGAACACTCTGCCACTAGGCTTTTGCTTGCTCCTTCAAAGTCTTTGTAGAAACATGTCTTTTCACTGCTGGAATACGTTTTGGGATGCATTGTTTCAATCTCTTGCAAGCCTCGTGTTGTTTCTTACACAATGAGGAAAAACAAGGAGTATGTTTCCCAAATCACTTGAAATCCAGGAAAACGCACACTACATCACTCTGGCTCAAACACGATCTTTCTCCTAATGTGTTGAGAACATTCAAGAAACCAGAAATGAAGGGTATTTTGATGTGAATTTCAGATGGCTATGTACAAAAGGACATTTCTATTGGTTGCAGAGTGCAAAACCATGATTGACCTCATGTTCTCCATGAAAACCTTACATTTCCAAGTGACCTGAAGTAGGACTTTCACAAAAAGATGTGTTTGCGTGTCTGTGGTTTAGGGAGCTGTAAGTAGTGTATTCAGTGCTGGAGAGTAACACAGCCTACAGAAGTTACACAGCGTTTTGAGAGCACCAACATGCTTCAAGCTGAAACTGCTACAAGGTGTGTGTAGCATGCAGAAAGAAGGCTTGTCATTTCAAAGAAAGAAGTGGAAACCAAAATGCAGGTAGTGAAACGAGCACACCAGTATGGGAGATCTGCATGTGGACAGTTTCGAGCAGGCGCTCTTTGTGGACACTTGGAGAGAGCGCTGTGAAAAAATTTCGTACGAAGCGGGATTTGGCCAAAGTTGAAAGACCTTCCAAAACCAACCCTAAAGAACTTAGCCAAACAATGAATGTTGCAACAAGCTCCTGCAGGAAAGGTGCTTCTATGAGACAACCCCCGAACAGGTAGCTACATTCTGCACAGTACAAAATGCAAATGAATTCCAGGCTGAAAACTCACTCCAGAAGGATGAAATGCATGTGTTTCTCTCTGAAAGAACACTCTGCCACTAGGCTTTTGCTTGCTCCTTCAAAGTCTTTGTAGAAACATGTCTTTTCACTGCTGGAATACGTTTTGGGATGCATTGTTTCAATCTCTTGCAAGCCTCGTGTTGTTTCTTACACAATGTGGAAAAACAAGGAGTATGTTTCCCAAATCATTTGAAATCCAGGAAAACGCACACTACATCACTCTTGCTCAAACACGATCTTTCTCCTAATGTGTTGAGAACATTCAAGAAACCAGAAATGAAGGGTATTTTGATGTGAATTTCAGATGGCTATGTACAAAAGGACATTTCTATTGGTTGCAGAGTGCAAAACCATGATTGACCTCATGTTCTCCATGAAAACCTTACATTAACAAATGACCTGAAGTAGGACTTTCACAAAAAGATGTGTTTGCGTGTCTGTGGTTTAAGGAGCTCTAAGTAGTGTATTCAGTGCTGGAGAGTAACACAGCCTACAGAAGTTACACAGCGTTTTGTGAGCACCAACATGCTTCAAGCTGAAACTGCTACAAGGTGTGTGTAGCATGCAGAAAGAAGGCTTGTCATTTCAAAGAAAGAAGTGGAATCCAAAATGCAGGTAGTGAAACGAGCACAACAGTATGGGAGATGTGCATGTGGACAGTTTCAAGCAGCAGCTCTTTGTGGACACTTGGAGACAGCACTGTGAAAAAATTTCGTACTAAACGGGATTTGGCCAAAGTTGAAAGACCTTCCAAAACCAACCCTAAAGAACTTAGCCAAACAATGAATGTTGCAACAAGCTCCTGCAGGAAAGGTGCTTCTATGAGACAAGCCCCGAGCAGGTAGCTACATTCTGCACAGTACAAAATGCAAATGAATCCCAGGCTGAAAACTCACTCCAGAAGGATGAAATGCATGTGTTTCTCTCTGAAAGAACACTCTGCCACTAGGCTTTTGCTTGCTCCTTCAAAGTCTTTGTAGAAACATGTGTTTTCACTGCTGGAATACGTTTTCGGATGCATTGTTTCAATCTCTTGCAAGCCTCGTGTTGTTTCTTACACAATGTGGAAAAACAAGGAGTATGTTTCCCAAATCACTTGAAATCCAGGAAAACGCACACTACATCACTCTGGCTCAAACACGATCTTTCTCCTAATGTGTTGAGAACATTCAAGAAACCAGAAAAGAAGGGTATTTTGATGTGAATTTCAGATGGCTATGTACAAAAGGACATTTCTATTGGTTGCAGAGTGCAAAACCATGATTGACCTCATGTTCTCCATGAAAACCTTACATTTCCAAGTGACCTGAAGTAGGACTTTCACAAAAAGATGTGTTTGCGTGTCTGTGGTTTAGGGAGCTGTAAGTAGTGTATTCAGTGCTGGAGAGTAACACAGCCTACAGAAGTTACACAGCGTTTTGAGAGCACCAACATGCTTCAAGCTGAAACTGCTACAAGGTGTGTGTAGCATGCAGAAAGAAGGCTTGTCATTTCAAAGAAAGAAGTGGAAAGCAAAATGCAGGTAGTGAAACGAGCACACCAGTATGGGAGATCTGCATGTGGACAGTTTCGAGCAGGCGCTCTTTGTGGACACTTGGAGACAGCGCTGTGAAAAAATTTCGTACGAAGCGGGATTTGGCCAAAGTTGAAAGACCTTCCAAAACCAACCCTAAAGAACTTAGCCAAACAATGAATGTTGCAACAAGCTCCTGCAGGAAAGGTGCTTCTATGAGACAAGCCCCGAGCAGGTAGCTACATTCTGCACAGTACAAAATGCAAATGAATTCCAGGCTGAAAACTCACTCCAGAAGGATGAAATGCATGTGTTTCTCTCTGAAAGAACACTCTG
The DNA here is from genome assembly GCF_054644295.1 of Miniopterus natalensis. Taxonomy (NCBI): domain Eukaryota; kingdom Metazoa; phylum Chordata; class Mammalia; order Chiroptera; family Miniopteridae; genus Miniopterus; species Miniopterus natalensis. Next base: position 198,677 of record NW_028269989.1, on the reverse strand, counting down.
CCACTAGGCTTTTGCTTGCTCCTTCAAAGTCTTTGTAGAAACATGTGTTTTCACTACTGGAATACGTTTTCGGATGCATTGTTTCAATCTCTTGCAAGCCTCGTGTTGTTTCTTACACAATGTGGAAAAACAAGGAGTATGTTTCCCAAATCACTTGAAATCCAGGAAAACGCACACTACATCACTCTGGCTCAAACACGATCTTTCTCCTAATGTGTTGAGAACATTCAAGAAACCAGAAATGAAGGGTATTTTGATGTGAATTTCAGATGGCTATGTACAAAAGGACATTTCTATTGGTTGCAGAGTGCAAAACCATGATTGACCTCATGTTCTCCATGAAAACCTTACATTTCCAAGTGACCTGAAGTAGGACTTTCACAAAAAGATGTGTTTGCGTGTCTGTGGTTTAGGGAGCTGTAAGTAGTGTATTCAGTGCTGGAGAGTAACACAGCCTACAGAAGTTACACAGCGTTTTGAGAGCACCAACATGCTTCAAGCTGAAACTGCTACAAGGTGTGTGTAGCATGCAGAAAGAAGGCTTGTCATTTCAAAGAAAGAAGTGGAAACCAAAATGCAGGTAGTGAAACGAGCACACCAGTATGGGAGATCTGCATGTGGACAGTTTCGAGCAGGCGCTCTTTGTGGACACTTGGAGAGAGCTCTGTGAAAAAATTTCGTACGAAGCGGGATTTGGCCAAAGTTGAAAGACCTTCCAAAACCAACCCTAAAGAACTTAGCCAAACAATGAATGTTGCAACAAGCTCCTGCAGGAAAGGTGCTTCTATGAGACAAGCCCCGAGCAGGTAGCTACATTCTGCACAGTACAAAATGCAAATGAATCCCAGGCTGAAAACTCACTCCAGAAGGATGAAATGCATGTGTTTCTCTCTGAAAGAACACTCTGCCACTAGGCTTGTGCTTGCTCCTTCAAAGTCTTTGTAGAAACATGTCTTTTCACTGCTGGAATACGTTTTCGGATGCATTGTTTCAATCTCTTGCAAGCCTCGTGTTGTTTCTTACACAATGTGGAAAAACAAGGAGTATGTTTCCCAAATCACTTGAAATCCAGGAAAACGCACACTACATCACTCTGGCTCAAACACGATCTTTCTCCTAATGTGTTGAGAACATTCAAGAAACCAGAAAAGAAGGGTATTTTGATGTGAATTTCAGATGGCTATGTACAAAAGGACATTTCTATTGGTTGTAGAGTGCAAAACCATGATTGACCTCATGTTCTCCATGAAAACCTTACATTTCCAAGTGACCTGAAGTAGGACTTTCACAAAAAGATGTGTTTGCGTGTCTGTTGTGAAAGGAGTTCTAACTAGTGTATTCAGTGCTGGAGAGTAACACAATCTACAGAATTTACACAGCGTTTTGAGAGCACCAACATGCTTCAAGCTGAAACTGCTACAAGGTGTGTGTAGCATGCAGAAAGAAGGCTTGTCATTTCAAAGAAAGAAGTGGAAACCAAAATGCAGGTTGTGAAACGAGCACAACAGTATGGGAGATGTGCATGCGGACAGTTTCAAGCAGCAGCTCTTTGTGGACACTTGGAGACAGCGCTGTGAAAAAATTTCGTACGAAGCGGGATTTGGCCAAAGTTGAAAGACCTTCCAAAACCAACCCTAAAGAACTTAGCCAAACAATGAATGTTGCAACAAGCTCCTGCAGGAAAGGTGCTTCTATGAGACAACCCCCGAACAGGTAGCTACATTCTGCACAGTACAAAATGCAAATGAATTCCAGGCTGAAAACTCACTCCAGAAGGATGAAATGCATGTGTTTCTCTCTGAAAGAACACTCTGCCACTAGGCTTTTGCTTGCTCCTTCAAAGTCTTTGTAGAAACATGTGTTTTCACTGCTGGAATACGTTTTGGGATGCATTGTTTCAATCTCTTGCAAGCCTCGTGTTGTTTCTTACACAATGTGGAAAAACAAGGAGTATGTTTCCCAAATCATTTGAAATCCAGGAAAACGCACACTACATCACTCTTGCTCAAACACGATCTTTCTCCTAATGTGTTGAGAACATTCAAGAAACCAGAAATGAAGGGTATTTTGATGTGAATTTCAGATGGCTATGTACAAAAGGACATTTCTATTGGTTGCAGAGTGCAAAACCATGATTGACCTCATGTTCTCCATGAAAACCTTACATTAACAAATGACCTGAAGTAGGACTTTCACAAAAAGATGTGTTTGCGTGTCTGTGGTTTAAGGAGCTCTAAGTAGTGTATTCAGTGCTGGAGAGTAACACAGCCTACAGAAGTTACACAGCGTTTTGTGAGCACCAACATGCTTCAAGCTGAAACTGCTACAAGGTGTGTGTAGCATGCAGAAAGAAGGCTTGTCATTTCAAAGAAAGAAGTGGAATCCAAAATGCAGGTAGTGAAACGAGCACAACAGTATGGGAGATGTGCATGTGGACAGTTTCAAGCAGCAGCTCTTTGTGGACACTTGGAGACAGCACTGTGAAAAAATTTCGTACGAAACGGGATTTGGCCAAAGTTGAAAGACCTTCCAAAACCAACCCTAAAGAACTTAGCCAAACAATGAATGTTGCAACAAGCTCCTGCAGGAAAGGTGCTTCTATGAGACAAGCCCCGAGCAGGTAGCTACATTCTGCACAGTACAAAATGCAAATGAATCCCAGGCTGAAAACTCACTCCAGAAGGATGAAATGCATGTGTTTCTCTCTGAAAGAACACTCTGCCACTAGGCTTTTGCTTGCTCCTTCAAAGTCTTTGTAGAAACATGTGTTTTCACTGCTGGAATACGTTTTCGGATGCATTGTTTCAATCTCTTGCAAGCCTCGTGTTGTTTCTTACACAATGTGGAAAAACAAGGAGTATGTTTCCCAAATCACTTGAAATCCAGGAAAACGCACACTACATCACTCTGGCTCAAACACGATCTTTCTCCTAATGTGTTGAGAACATTCAAGAAACCAGAAAAGAAGGGTATTTTGATGTGAATTTCAGATGGCTATGTACAAAAGGACATTTCTATTGGTTGCAGAGTGCAAAACCATGATTGACCTCATGTTCTCCATGAAAACCTTACATTTCCAAGTGACCTGAAGTAGGACTTTCACAAAAAGATGTGTTTGCGTGTCTGTGGTTTAGGGAGCTGTAAGTAGTGTATTCAGTGCTGGAGAGTAACACAGCCTACAGAAGTTACACAGCGTTTTGAGAGCACCAACATGCTTCAAGCTGAAACTGCTACAAGGTGTGTGTAGCATGCAGAAAGAAGGCTTGTCATTTCAAAGAAAGAAGTGGAAAGCAAAATGCAGGTAGTGAAACGAGCACACCAGTATGGGAGATCTGCATGTGGACAGTTTCGAGCAGGCGCTCTTTGTGGACACTTGGAGACAGCGCTGTGAAAAAATTTCGTACGAAGCGGGATTTGGCCAAAGTTGAAAGACCTTCCAAAACCAACCCTAAAGAACTTAGCCAAACAATGAATGTTGCAACAAGCTCCTGCAGGAAAGGTGCTTCTATGAGACAAGCCCCGAGCAGGTAGCTACATTCTGCACAGTACAAAATGCAAATGAATTCCAGGCTGAAAACTCACTCCAGAAGGATGAAATGCATGTGTTTCTCTCTGAAAGAACACTCTGCCACTAGGCTTTTGCTTGCTCCTTCAAAGTCTTTGTAGAAACATGTGTTTTCACTGCTGGAATACGTTTTCGGATGCATTGTTTCAATCTCTTGCAAGCCTCGTGTTGTTTCTTACACAATGTGGAAAAACAAGGAGTATGTTTCCCAAATCACTTGAAATCCAGGAAAACGCACACTACATCACTCTGGCTCAAACACGATCTTTCTCCTAATGTGTTGAGAACATTCAAGAAACCAGAAATGAAGGGTATTTTGATGTGAATTTCAGATGGCTATGTACAAAAGGACATTTCTATTGGTTGCAGAGTGCAAAACCATGATTGACCTCATGTTCTCCATGAAAACCTTACATTTCCAAGTGACCTGAAGTAGGACTTTCACAAAAAGATGTGTTTGCGTGTCTGTGGTTTAGGGAGCTGTAAGTAGTGTATTCAGTGCTGGAGAGTAACACAGCCTACAGAAGTTACACAGCGTTTTGAGAGCACCAACATGCTTCAAGCTGAAACTGCTACAAGGTGTGTGTAGCATGCAGAAAGAAGGCTTGTCATTTCAAAGAAAGAAGTGGAAACCAAAATGCAGGTAGTGAAACGAGCACACCAGTATGGGAGATCTGCATGTGGACAGTTTCGAGCAGGCGCTCTTTGTGGACACTTGGAGAGAGCGCTGTGAAAAAATTTCGTACGAAGCGGGATTTGGCCAAAGTTGAAAGACCTTCCAAAACCAACCCTAAAGAACTTAGCCAAACAATGAATGTTGCAACAAGCTCCTGCAGGAAAGGTGCTTCTATGAGACAAGCCCCGAGCAGGTAGCTACATTCTGCACAGTACAAAATGCAAATGAATCCCAGGCTGAAAACTCACTCCAGAAGGATGAAATGCATGTGTTTCTCTCTGAAAGAACACTCTGCCACTAGGCTTTTGCTTGCTCCTTCAAAGTCTTTGTAGAAACATGTCTTTTCACTGCTGGAATACGTTTTCGGATGCATTGTTTCAATCTCTTGCAAGCCTCGTGTTGTTTCTTACACAATGTGGAAAAACAAGGAGTATGTTTCCCAAATCACTTGAAATCCAGGAAAACGCACACTACATCACTCTGGCTCAAACACGATCTTTCTCCTAATGTGTTGAGAACATTCAAGAAACCAGAAATGAAGGGTATTTTGATGTGAATTTCAGATGGCTATGTACAAAAGGACATTTCTATTGGTTGCAGAGTGCAAAACCATGATTGACCTCATGTTCTCCATGAAAACCTTACATTTCCAAGTGACCTGAAGTAGGACTTTCACAAAAAGATGTGTTTGCGTGTCTGTGGTTTAGGGAGCTGTAAGTAGTGTATTCAGTGCTGGAGAGTAACACAGCCTACAGAAGTTACACAGCGTTTTGAGAGCACCAACATGCTTCAAGCTGAAACTGCTACAAGGTGTGTGTAGCATGCAGAAAGAAGGCTTGTCATTTCAAAGAAAGAAGTGGAAAGCAAAATGCAGGTAGTGAAACGAGCACACCAGTATGGGAGATCTGCATGTGGACAGTTTCGAGCAGGCGCTCTTTGTGGACACTTGGAGAGAGCGCTGTGAAAAAATTTCGTACGAAGCGGGATTTGGCCAAAGTTGAAAGACCTTCCAAAACCAACCCTAAAGAACTTAGCCAAACAATGAATGTTGCAACAAGCTCCTGCAGGAAAGGTGCTTCTATGAGACAAGCCCCGAGCAGGTAGCTACATTCTGCACAGTACAAAATGCAAATGAATTCCAGGCTGAAAACTCACTCCAGAAGGATGAAATGCATGTGTTTCTCTCTGAAAGAACACTCTGCCACTAGGCTTTTGCTTGCTCCTTCAAAGTCTTTGTAGAAACATGTCTTTTCACTGCTGGAATACGTTTTCGGATGCATTGTTTCAATCTCTTCCAAGCCTCGTGTTGTTTCTTACACAATGTGGAAAAACAAGGAGTATGTTTCCCAAATCACTTGAAATCCAGGAAAACTCACACTACATCACTCTGGCTCAAACACGATCTTTCTCCTAATGTGTTGAGAACATTCAAGAAACCAGAAAAGAAGGGTATTTTGATGTGAATTTCAGATGGCTATGTACAAAAGGACATTTCTATTGGTTGCAGAGTGCAAAACCATGATTGACCTCATGTTCTCCATGAAAACCTTACATTAACAAATGACCTGAAGTAGGACTTTCACAAAAAGATGTGTTTGCGTGTCTGTGGTTTAAGGAGCTCTAAGTAGTGTATTCAGTGCTGGAGAGTAACACAGCCTACAGAAGTTACACAGCGTTTTGTGAGCACCAACATGCTTCAAGCTGAAACTGCTACAAGGTGTGTGTAGCATGCAGAAAGAAGGCTTGTCATTTCAAAGAAAGAAGTGGAATCCAAAATGCAGGTAGTGAAACGAGCACAACAGTATGGGAGATGTGCATGTGGACAGTTTCAAGCAGCAGCTCTTTGTGGACACTTGGAGACAGCACTGTGAAAAAATTTCGTACGAAACGGGATTTGGCCAAAGTTGAAAGACCTTCCAAAACCAACCCTAAAGAACTTAGCCAAACAATGAATGTTGCAACAAGCTCCTGCAGGAAAGGTGCTTCTATGAGACAAGCCCCGAGCAGGTAGCTACATTCTGCACAGTACAAAATGCAAATGAATTCCAGGCTGAAAACTCACTCCAGAAGGATGAAATGCATGTGTTTCTCTCTGAAAGAACACTCTGCCACTAGGCTTTTGCTTGCTCCTTCAAAGTCTTTGTAGAAACATGTGTTTTCACTGCTGGAATACGTTTTCGGATGCATTGTTTCAATCTCTTGCAAGCCTCGTGTTGTTTCTTACACAATGTGGAAAAACAAGGAGTATGTTTCCCAAATCACTTGAAATCCAGGAAAACGCACACTACATCACTCTGGCTCAAACACGATCTTTCTCCTAATGTGTTGAGAACATTCAAGAAACCAGAAAAGAAGGGTATTTTGATGTGAATTTCAGATGGCTATGTACAAAAGGACATTTCTATTGGTTGCAGAGTGCAAAACCATGATTGACCTCATGTTCTCCATGAAAACCTTACATTTCCAAGTGACCTGAAGTAGGACTTTCACAAAAAGATGTGTTTGCGTGTCTGTGGTTTAGGGAGCTGTAAGTAGTGTATTCAGTGCTGGAGAGTAACACAGCCTACAGAAGTTACACAGCGTTTTGAGAGCACCAACATGCTTCAAGCTGAAACTGCTACAAGGTGTGTGTAGCATGCAGAAAGAAGGCTTGTCATTTCAAAGAAAGAAGTGGAAAGCAAAATGCAGGTAGTGAAACGAGCACACCAGTATGGGAGATCTGCATGTGGACAGTTTCGAGCAGGCGCTCTTTGTGGACACTTGGAGACAGCGCTGTGAAAAAATTTCGTACGAAGCGGGATTTGGCCAAAGTTGAAAGACCTTCCAAAACCAACCCTAAAGAACTTAGCCAAACAATGAATGTTGCAACAAGCTCCTGCAGGAAAGGTGCTTCTATGAGACAAGCCCCGAGCAGGTAGCTACATTCTGCACAGTACAAAATGCAAATGAATTCCAGGCTGAAAACTCACTCCAGAAGGATGAAATGCATGTGTTTCTCTCTGAAAGAACACTCTGCCACTAGGCTTTTGCTTGCTCCTTCAAAGTCTTTGTAGAAACATGTGTTTTCACTGCTGGAATACGTTTTCGGATGCATTGTTTCAATCTCTTGCAAGCCTCGTGTTGTTTCTTACACAATGTGGAAAAACAAGGAGTATGTTTCCCAAATCACTTGAAATCCAGGAAAACGCACACTACATCACTCTGGCTCAAACACGATCTTTCTCCTAATGTGTTGAGAACATTCAAGAAACCAGAAATGAAGGGTATTTTGATGTGAATTTCAGATGGCTATGTACAAAAGGACATTTCTATTGGTTGCAGAGTGCAAAACCATGATTGACCTCATGTTCTCCATGAAAACCTTACATTTCCAAGTGACCTGAAGTAGGACTTTCACAAAAAGATGTGTTTGCGTGTCTGTGGTTTAAGGAGCTCTAAGTAGTGTATTCAGTGCTGGAGAGTAACACAGCCTACAGAAGTTACACAGCGTTTTGTGAGCACCAACATGCTTCAAGCTGAAACTGCTACAAGGTGTGTGTAGCATGCAGAAAGAAGGCTTGTCATTTCAAAGAAAGAAGTGGAATCCAAAATGCAGGTAGTGAAACGAGCACAACAGTATGGGAGATGTGCATGTGGACAGTTTCAAGCAGCAGCTCTTTGTGGACACTTGGAGACAGCACTGTGAAAAAATTTCGTACGAAACGGGATTTGGCCAAAGTTGAAAGACCTTCCAAAACCAACCCTAAAGAACTTAGCCAAACAATGAATGTTGCAACAAGCTCCTGCAGGAAAGGTGCTTCTATGAGACAAGCCCCGAGCAGGTAGCTACATTCTGCACAGTACAAAATGCAAATGAATCCCAGGCTGAAAACTCACTCCAGAAGGATGAAATGCATGTGTTTCTCTCTGAAAGAACACTCTGCCACTAGGCTTTTGCTTGCTCCTTCAAAGTCTTTGTAGAAACATGTGTTTTCACTGCTGGAATACGTTTTCGGATGCATTGTTTCAATCTCTTGCAAGCCTCGTGTTGTTTCTTACACAATGTGGAAAAACAAGGAGTATGTTTCCCAAATCACTTGAAATCCAGGAAAACGCACACTACATCACTCTGGCTCAAACACGATCTTTCTCCTAATGTGTTGAGAACATTCAAGAAACCAGAAAAGAAGGGTATTTTGATGTGAATTTCAGATGGCTATGTACAAAAGGACATTTCTATTGGTTGCAGAGTGCAAAACCATGATTGACCTCATGTTCTCCATGAAAACCTTACATTTCCAAGTGACCTGAAGTAGGACTTTCACAAAAAGATGTGTTTGCGTGTCTGTGGTTTAGGGAGCTGTAAGTAGTGTATTCAGTGCTGGAGAGTAACACAGCCTACAGAAGTTACACAGCGTTTTGAGAGCACCAACATGCTTCAAGCTGAAACTGCTACAAGGTGTGTGTAGCATGCAGAAAGAAGGCTTGTCATTTCAAAGAAAGAAGTGGAAACCAAAATGCAGGTAGTGAAACGAGCACACCAGTATGGGAGATCTGCATGTGGACAGTTTCGAGCAGGCGCTCTTTGTGGACACTTGGAGACAGCGCTGTGAAAAAATTTCGTACGAAGCGGGATTTGGCCAAAGTTGAAAGACCTTCCAAAACCAACCCTAAAGAACTTAGCCAAACAATGAATGTTGCAACAAGCTCCTGCAGGAAAGGTGCTTCTATGAGACAAGCCCCGAGCAGGTAGCTACATTCTGCACAGTACAAAATGCAAATGAATTCCAGGCTGAAAACTCACTCCAGAAGGATGAAATGCATGTGTTTCTCTCTGAAAGAACACTCTGCCACTAGGCTTTTGCTTGCTCCTTCAAAGTCTTTGTAGAAACATGTCTTTTCACTGCTGGAATACGTTTTCGGATGCATTGTTTCAATCTCTTGCAAGCCTCGTGTTGTTTCTTACACAATGTGGAAAAACAAGGAGTATGTTTCCCAAATCACTTGAAATCCAGGAAAACGCACACTACATCACTCTGGCTCAAACACGATCTTTCTCCTAATGTGTTGAGAACATTCAAGAAACCAGAAATGAAGGGTATTTTGATGTGAATTTCAGATGGCTATGTACAAAAGGACATTTCTATTGGTTGCAGAGTGCAAAACCATGATTGACCTCACGTTCTCCATGAAAACCTTACATTTCCAAGTGACCTGAAGTAGGACTTTCACAAAAAGATGTGTTTGCGTGTCTGTGGTTTAGGGAGCTGTAAGTAGTGTATTCAGTGCTGGAGAGTAACACAGCCTACAGAAGTTACACAGCGTTTTGAGAGCACCAACATGCTTCAAGCTGAAACTGCTACAAGGTGTGTGTAGCATGCAGAAAGAAGGCTTGTCATTTCAAAGAAAGAAGTGGAAACCAAAATGCAGGTAGTGAAACGAGCACACCAGTATGGGAGATCTGCATGTGGACAGTTTCGAGCAGGCGCTCTTTGTGGACACTTGGAGAGAGCGCTGTGAAAAAATTTCGTACGAAGCGGGATTTGGCCAAAGTTGAAAGACCTTCCAAAACCAACCCTAAAGAACTTAGCCAAACAATGAATGTTGCAACAAGCTCCTGCAGGAAAGGTGCTTCTATGAGACAAGCCCCGAGCAGGTAGCTACATTCTGCACAGTACAAAATGCAAATGAATTCCAGGCTGAAAACTCACTCCAGAAGGATGAAATGCATGTGTTTCTCTCTGAAAGAACACTCTGCCACTAGGCTTTTGCTTGCTCCTTCAAAGTCTTTGTAGAAACATGTCTTTTCACTGCTGGAATACGTTTTCGGATGCATTGTTTCAATCTCTTCCAAGCCTCGTGTTGTTTCTTACACAATGTGGAAAAACAAGGAGTATGTTTCCCAAATCACTTGAAATCCAGGAAAACGCACACTACATCACTCTGGCTCAAACACGATCTTTCTCCTAATGTGTTGAGAACATTCAAGAAACCAGAAAAGAAGGGTATTTTGATGTGAATTTCAGATGGCTATGTACAAAAGGACATTTCTATTGGTTGTAGAGTGCAAAACCATGATTGACCTCATGTTCTCCATGAAAACCTTACATTTCCAAGTGACCTGAAGTAGGACTTTCACAAAAAGATGTGTTTGCGTGTCTGTGGTTTAGGGAGCTGTAAGTAGTGTATTCAGTGCTGGAGAGTAACACAGCCTACAGAAGTTACACAGCGTTTTGAGAGCACCAACATGCTTCAAGCTGAAACTGCTACAAGGTGTGTGTAGCATGCAGAAAGAAGGCTTGTCATTTCAAAGAAAGAAGTGGAAAGCAAAATGCAGGTAGTGAAACGAGCACACCAGTATGGGAGATCTGCATGTGGACAGTTTCGAGCAGGCGCTCTTTGTGGACACTTGGAGACAGCGCTGTGAAAAAATTTCGTACGAAGCGGGATTTGGCCAAAGTTGAAAGACCTTCCAAAACCAACCCTAAAGAACTTAGCCAAACAATGAATGTTGCAACAAGCTCCTGCAGGAAAGGTGCTTCTATGAGACAAGCCCCGAGCAGGTAGCTACATTCTGCACAGTACAAAATGCAAATGAATTCCAGGCTGAAAACTCACTCCAGAAGGATGAAATGCATGTGTTTCTCTCTGAAAGAACACTCTGCCACTAGGCTTTTGCTTGCTCCTTCAAAGTCTTTGTAGAAACATGTCTTTTCCCTGCTGAAATACGTTTTGGGATGCATTGTTTCAATCTCTTGCAAGCCTCGTGTTGTTTCTTACACAATGTGGAAAAACAAGGAGTATGTTTCCCAAATCACTTGAAATCCAGGAAAACGCACACTACATCACTCTGGCTCAAACACGATCTTTCTCCTAATGTGTTGAGAACATTCAAGAAACCAGAAATGAAGGGTATTTTGATGTGAATTTCAGATGGCTATGTACAAAAGGACATTTCTATTGGTTGCAGAGTGCAAAACCATGATTGACCTCATGTTCTCCATGAAAACCTTACATTTCCAAGTGACCTGAAGTAGGACTTTCACAAAAAGATGTGTTTGCGTGTCTGTGGTTTAGGGAGCTGTAAGTAGTGTATTCAGTGCTGGAGAGTAACACAGCCTACAGAAGTTACACAGCGTTTTGAGAGCACCAACATGCTTCAAGCTGAAACTGCTACAAGGTGTGTGTAGCATCCAGAAAGAAGGCTTGTCATTTCAAAGAAAGAAGTGGAAAGCAAAATGCAGGTAGTGAAACGAGCACACCAGTATGGGAGATCTGCATGTGGACAGTTTCGAGCAGCAGCTCTTTGTGGACACTTGGAGACAGCGCTGTGAAAAAATTTCGTACGAAGCGGGATTTGGCCAAAGTTGAAAGACCTTCCAAAACCAACCCTAAAGAACTTAGCCAAACAATGAATGTTGCAACAAGCTCCTGCAGGAAAGGTGCTTCTATGAGACAAGCCCCGAGCAGGTAGCTACATTCTGCACAGTACAAAATGCAAATGAATTCCAGGCTGAAAACTCACTCCAGAAGGATGAAATGCATGTGTTTCTCTCTGAAAGAACACTCTGCCACTAGGCTTTTGCTTGCTCCTTCAAAGTCTTTGTAGAAACATGTCTTTTCCCTGCTGAAATACGTTTTGGGATGCATTGTTTCAATCTCTTGCAAGCCTCGTGTTGTTTCTTACACAATGTGGAAAAACAAGGAGTATGTTTCCCAAATCACTTGAAACCCAGGAAAACGCACACTACATCACTCTGGCTCAAACACGATCTTTCTCCTAATGTGTTGAGAACATTCAAGAAACCAGAAATGAAGGGTATTTTGATGTGAATTTCAGATGGCTATGTACAAAAGGACATTTCTATTGGTTGCAGAGTGCAAAACCATGATTGACCTCATGTTCTCCATGAAAACCTTACATTTCCAAGTGACCTGAAGTAGGACTTTCACAAAAAGATGTGTTTGCGTGTCTGTGGTGAAAGGAGCTCTAAGTAGTGTATTCAGTGCTGGAGAGTAGCACACCTACAGAAGTTACACAGCGTTTTGAGAGCACCAACATGCTTCAAGCTGAAACTGCTACAAGGTGTGTGTAGCATGCAGAAAGAAGGCTTGTCATTTGAAAGAAAGAAGTGGAATCCAAAATGCAGGTAGTGAAACGAGCACACCAGTATGGGAGATGTGCATGTGGACAGTTTCAAGCAGCAGCTCTTTGTGGACACTTGGAGACAGCGCTGTGAAAAAATTTCGTACGAAGCGGGATTTGGCCAAAGTTGAAAGACCTTCCAAAACCAACCCTAAAGAACTTAGCCAAACAATGAATGTTGCAACAAGCTCCTGCAGGAAAGGTGCTTCTATGAGACAAGCCCCGAGCAGGTAGCTACATTCTGCACAGTACAAAATGCAAATGAATCCCAGGCTGAAAACTCACTCCAGAAGGATGAAATGCATGTGTTTCTCTCTGAAAGAACACTCTGCCACTAGGCTTTTGCTTGCTCCTTCAAAGTCTTTGTAGAAACATGTGTTTTCACTGCTGGAATACGTTTTGGGATGCATTGTTTCAATCTCTTGCAAGCCTCGTGTTGTTTCTTACACAATGTGGAAAAACAAGGAGTATGTTTCCCAAATCACTTGAAATCCAGGAAAACGCACACTACATCACTCTGGCTCAAACACGATCTTTCTCCTAATGTGTTGAGAACATTCAAGAAACCAGAAAAGAAGGGTATTTTGATGTGAATTTCAGATGGCTATGTACAAAAGGACATTTCTATTGGTTGCAGAGTGCAAAACCATGATTGACCTCATGTTCTCCATGAAAACCTTACATTTCCAAGTGACCTGAAGTAGGACTTTCACAAAAAGATGTGTTTGCGTGTTTGTTGTGAAAGGAGTTCTAACTAGTGTATTTAGTGCTGGAGAGTAACACACTCTACAGAATTTACACAGCGTTTTGAGAGCACCAACATGCTTCAAGCTGAAACTGCTATAAGGTGTGTGTAGCATGCAGAAAGAAGGCTTGTCATTTCAAAGAAAGAAGTGGAAACCAAAATGCAGGTAGTGAAACGAGCACACCAGTATGGGAGATGTGCATGTGGACAGTTTCGAGCAGGCGGTCTTTGTGGACACTTGGAGACAGCGCTGTGAAAAAATTTCGTACGAAGCGGGATTTGGCCAAAGTTGAAAGACCTTCCAAAACCAACCCTAAAGAACTTAGCCAAACAATGAATGTTGCAACAAGCTCCTGCAGGAAAGGTGCTTCTATGACACAAGCCCCGAGCAGGTATCTACATTCTGCACAGTACAAAATGCAAATGAATTCCAGGCTGAAAACTCACTCCAGAAGGATGAAATGCATGTGTTTCTCTCTGAAAGAACACTCTGCCACTAGGCTTTTGCTTGCTCCTTCAAAGTCTTTGTAGAAACATGTGTTTTCACTGCTGGAATACGTTTTGGGATGCATTGTTTCAATCTCTTGCAAGCCTCGTGTTGTTTCTTACACAATGTGGAAAAGCAAGGACTATATGTTTCCCAAATCACTTGAAATCCAGGAAAACGCACACTACATCACTCTTGCTCAAACACGATCTTTCTCCTAATGTGTTGAGAACATTCAAGAAACCAGAAAAGAAGGGTATTTTGATGTGAATTTCAGATGGCTATGTACAAAAGGACATTTCTACTGGTTGCAGAGTGCAAAACCATGATTGACCTCATGTTCTCCATGAAAACCTTACATTTCCAAGTGACCTGAAGTAGGACTTTCACAAAAAGATGTGTTTGCGTGTCTGTGGTTTAGGCAGCTCTAAGTAGTGTATTCAGTGCTGGAGAGTAACACACTGTACAGAATTTACACAGCGTTTTGAGAGCACAACATGCTTCAAGCTGAAACTGCTACAAGGTGTGTGTAGCATGCAGAAAGAAGGCTTGTCATTTCAAAGAAAGAAGTGGAAACCAAAATGCAGGTAGTGAAATGAGCACACCAGTTTGGAAGATGTGCATGTGGACAGTTTCAAGCAGCAGCTCTTTGTGGACACTTGGAGACAGCGCTGTGAAAAAATTTCGTGCGAAGCGGGATTTGGCCAAAGTTGAAAGACCTTCCAAAACCAACCCTAAAGAACTGAGCCAAACAATGAATGTTGCAACAAGCTCCTGCAGGAAAGGTGCTTCTATGAGACAAGCCCCGAGCAGGTAGCTACATTCTGCACAGTACAAAATGCAAATGAATTCCAGGCTGAAAACTCACTCCAGAAGGATGAAATGCATGTGTTTCTCTCTGAAAGAACACTCTGCCACTAGGCTTTTGCTTGCTCCTTCAAAGTCTTTGTAGAAACATGTGTTTTCACTGCTGGAATACGTTTTGGGATGCATTGTTTCAATCCCTTGCAAGCCTCATGTTGTTTCTTACACAATGTGGAAAAGCAAGGACTATATGTTTCCCAAATCACTTGAAATCCAGGAAAACGCACACTACATCACTCTTGCTCAAACACGATCTTTCTCCTAATGTGTTGAGAACATTCAAGAAACCAGAAAAGAAGGGTATTTTGATGTGAATTTCAGATGGCTATGTACAAAAGGACATTTCTACTGGTTGCAGAGTGCAAAACCATGATTGACCTCATGTTCTCCATGAAAACCTTACATTTCCAAGTGACCTGAAGTAGGACTTTCACAAAAAGATGTGTTTGCGTGTCTGTGGTTTAGGCAGCTCTAAGTAGTGTATTCAGTGCTGGAGAGTAACACACTGTACAGAATTTACACAGCGTTTTGAGAGCACAACATGCTTCAAGCTGAAACTGCTACAAGGTGTGTGTAGCATGCAGAAAGAAGGCTTGTCATTTCAAAGAAAGAGGTGGAAACCAAAATGCAGGTAGTGAAATGAGCACACCAGTTTGGAAGATGTGCATGTGGACAGTTTCAAGCAGCAGCTCTTTGTGGACACTTGGAGACAGCGCTGTGAAAAAATTTCGTACGAAGCGGGATTTGGCCAAAGTTGAAAGACCTTCCAAAACCAACCCTAAAGAACTGAGCCAAACAATGAATGTTGCAACAAGCTCCTGCAGGAAAGGTGCTTGTATGAGACAAGCCCCGAGCAGGTAGCTACATTCTGCACAGTACAAAATGCAAATGAATTCCAGGCTGAAAACTCACTCCAGAAGGATGAAATGCATGTGTTTCTCTCTGAAAGAACACTCTGCCACTAGGCTTTTGCTTGCTCCTTCAAAGTCTTTGTAGAAACATGTGTTTTCACTGCTGGAATACGTTTTGGGATGCATTGTTTCAATCCCTTGCAAGCCTCATGTTGTTTCTTACACAATGTGGAAAAGCAAGGACTATATGTTTCCCAAATCACTTGAAATCCAGGAAAACGCACACTACATCACTCTTGCTCAAACACGATCTTTCTCCTAATGTGTTGAGAACATTCAAGAAACCAGAAAAGAAGGGTATTTTGATGTGAATTTCAGATGGCTATGTACAAAAGGACATTTCTACGGGTTGCAGAGTGCAAAACCATGATTGACCTCATGTTCTCCATGAAAACCTTACATTTCCAAGTGACCTGAAGTAGGACTTTCACAAAAAGATGTGTTTGCGTGTCTGTGGTTTAGGCAGCTCTAAGTAGTGTATTCAGTGCTGGAGAGTAACACACTGTACAGAATTTACACAGCGTTTTGAGAGCACAACATGCTTCAAGCTGAAACTGCTACAAGGTGTGTGTAGCATGCAGAAAGAAGGCTTGTCATTTCAAAGAAAGAAGTGGAAACCAAAATGCAGCTAGTGAAATGAGCACACCAGTTTGGAAGATGTGCATGTGGACAGTTTCAAGCAGCAGCTCTTTGTGGACACTTGGAGACAGCGCTGTGAAAAAATTTCGTACGAAGCGGGATTTGGCCAAAGTTGAAAGACCTTCCAAAACCAACCCTAAAGAACTGAGCCAAACAATGAATGTTGCAACAAGCTCCTGCAGGAAAGGTGCTTCTATGAGACAAGCCCCGAGCAGGTAGCTACATTCTGCACAGTACAAAATGCAAATGAATTCCAGGCTGAAAACTCACTCCAGAAGGATGAAATGCATGTGTTTCTCTCTGAAAGAACACTCTGCCACTAGGCTTTTGCTTGCTCCTTCAAAGTCTTTGTAGAAACATGTGTTTTCACTGCTGGAATACGTTTTGGGATGCATTGTTTCAATCCCTTGCAAGCCTCATGTTGTTTCTTACACAATGTGGAAAAGCAAGGACTATATGTTTCCCAAATCACTTGAAATCCAGGAAAACGCACACTACATCACTCTGGCTCAAACACGATCTTTCTCCTAATGTGTTGAGAACATTCAAGAAACCAGAAATGAAGGGTATTTTGATGTGAATTTCAGATGGCTATGTACAAAAGGACATTTCTATTGGTTGCAGAGTGCAAAACCATGATTGACCTCATGTTCTCCATGAAAACCTTACATTTCCAAGTGACCTGAAGTAGGACTTTCACAAAAAGATGTGTTTGCGTGTCTGTGGTGAAAGGAGCTCTAAGTAGTGTATTCAGTGCTGGAGAGTAGCACACCTACAGAAGTTACACAGCGTTTTGAGAGCACCAACATGCTTCAAGCTGAAACTGCTACAAGGTGTGTGTAGCATGCAGAAAGAAGGCTTGTCATTTGAAAGAAAGAAGTGGAATCCAAAATGCAGGTAGTGAAACGAGCACACCAGTATGGGAGATGTGCATGTGGACAGTTTCAAGCAGCAGCTCTTTGTGGACACTTGGAGACAGCGCTGTGAAAAAATTTCGTACGAAGCGGGATTTGGCCAAAGTTGAAAGACCTTCCAAAACCAACCCTAAAGAACTTAGCCAAACAATGAATGTTGCAACAAGCTCCTGCAGGAAAGGTGCTTCTATGAGACAAGCCCCGAGCAGGTAGCTACATTCTGCACAGTACAAAATGCAAATGAATCCCAGGCTGAAAACTCACTCCAGAAGGATGAAATGCATGTGTTTCTCTCTGAAAGAACACTCTGCCACTAGGCTTTTGCTTGCTCCTTCAAAGTCTTTGTAGAAACATGTGTTTTCACTGCTGGAATACGTTTTGGGATGCATTGTTTCAATCTCTTGCAAGCCTCGTGTTGTTTCTTACACAATGTGGAAAAACAAGGAGTATGTTTCCCAAATCACTTGAAATCCAGGAAAACGCACACTACATCACTCTGGCTCAAACACGATCTTTCTCCTAATGTGTTGAGAACATTCAAGAAACCAGAAAAGAAGGGTATTTTGATGTGAATTTCAGATGGCTATGTACAAAAGGACATTTCTATTGGTTGCAGAGTGCAAAACCATGATTGACCTCATGTTCTCCATGAAAACCTTACATTTCCAAGTGACCTGAAGTAGGACTTTCACAAAAAGATGTGTTTGCGTGTTTGTTGTGAAAGGAGTTCTAACTAGTGTATTTAGTGCTGGAGAGTAACACACTCTACAGAATTTACACAGCGTTTTGAGAGCACCAACATGCTTCAAGCTGAAACTGCTATAAGGTGTGTGTAGCATGCAGAAAGAAGGCTTGTCATTTCAAAGAAAGAAGTGGAAACCAAAATGCAGGTAGTGAAACGAGCACACCAGTATGGGAGATGTGCATGTGGACAGTTTCGAGCAGGCGGTCTTTGTGGACACTTGGAGACAGCGCTGTGAAAAAATTTCGTACGAAGCGGGATTTGGCCAAAGTTGAAAGACCTTCCAAAACCAACCCTAAAGAACTTAGCCAAACAATGAATGTTGCAACAAGCTCCTGCAGGAAAGGTGCTTCTATGACACAAGCCCCGAGCAGGTATCTACATTCTGCACAGTACAAAATGCAAATGAATTCCAGGCTGAAAACTCACTCCAGAAGGATGAAATGCATGTGTTTCTCTCTGAAAGAACACTCTGCCACTAGGCTTTTGCTTGCTCCTTCAAAGTCTTTGTAGAAACATGTGTTTTCACTGCTGGAATACGTTTTGGGATGCATTGTTTCAATCTCTTGCAAGCCTCGTGTTGTTTCTTACACAATGTGGAAAAGCAAGGACTATATGTTTCCCAAATCACTTGAAATCCAGGAAAACGCACACTACATCACTCTTGCTCAAACACGATCTTTCTCCTAATGTGTTGAGAACATTCAAGAAACCAGAAAAGAAGGGTATTTTGATGTGAATTTCAGATGGCTATGTACAAAAGGACATTTCTACTGGTTGCAGAGTGCAAAACCATGATTGACCTCATGTTCTCCATGAAAACCTTACATTTCCAAGTGACCTGAAGTAGGACTTTCACAAAAAGATGTGTTTGCGTGTCTGTGGTTTAGGCAGCTCTAAGTAGTGTATTCAGTGCTGGAGAGTAACACACTGTACAGAATTTACACAGCGTTTTGAGAGCACAACATGCTTCAAGCTGAAACTGCTACAAGGTGTGTGTAGCATGCAGAAAGAAGGCTTGTCATTTCAAAGAAAGAAGTGGAAACCAAAATGCAGGTAGTGAAATGAGCACACCAGTTTGGAAGATGTGCATGTGGACAGTTTCAAGCAGCAGCTCTTTGTGGACACTTGGAGACAGCGCTGTGAAAAAATTTCGTGCGAAGCGGGATTTGGCCAAAGTTGAAAGACCTTCCAAAACCAACCCTAAAGAACTGAGCCAAACAATGAATGTTGCAACAAGCTCCTGCAGGAAAGGTGCTTCTATGAGACAAGCCCCGAGCAGGTAGCTACATTCTGCACAGTACAAAATGCAAATGAATTCCAGGCTGAAAACTCACTCCAGAAGGATGAAATGCATGTGTTTCTCTCTGAAAGAACACTCTGCCACTAGGCTTTTGCTTGCTCCTTCAAAGTCTTTGTAGAAACATGTGTTTTCACTGCTGGAATACGTTTTGGGATGCATTGTTTCAATCCCTTGCAAGCCTCATGTTGTTTCTTACACAATGTGGAAAAGCAAGGACTATATGTTTCCCAAATCACTTGAAATCCAGGAAAACGCACACTACATCACTCTTGCTCAAACACGATCTTTCTCCTAATGTGTTGAGAACATTCAAGAAACCAGAAAAGAAGGGTATTTTGATGTGAATTTCAGATGGCTATGTACAAAAGGACATTTCTACTGGTTGCAGAGTGCAAAACCATGATTGACCTCATGTTCTCCATGAAAACCTTACATTTCCAAGTGACCTGAAGTAGGACTTTCACAAAAAGATGTGTTTGCGTGTCTGTGGTTTAGGCAGCTCTAAGTAGT
Source organism: Miniopterus natalensis (assembly GCF_054644295.1). Taxonomy (NCBI): domain Eukaryota; kingdom Metazoa; phylum Chordata; class Mammalia; order Chiroptera; family Miniopteridae; genus Miniopterus; species Miniopterus natalensis. The sequence continues at coordinate 179,196 of NW_028269989.1, read as the reverse complement.
GTATTCAGTGCTGGAGAGTAACACACTGTACAGAATTTACACAGCGTTTTGAGAGCACAACATGCTTCAAGCTGAAACTGCTACAAGGTGTGTGTAGCATGCAGAAAGAAGGCTTGTCATTTCAAAGAAAGAGGTGGAAACCAAAATGCAGGTAGTGAAATGAGCACACCAGTTTGGAAGATGTGCATGTGGACAGTTTCAAGCAGCAGCTCTTTGTGGACACTTGGAGACAGCGCTGTGAAAAAATTTCGTACGAAGCGGGATTTGGCCAAAGTTGAAAGACCTTCCAAAACCAACCCTAAAGAACTGAGCCAAACAATGAATGTTGCAACAAGCTCCTGCAGGAAAGGTGCTTGTATGAGACAAGCCCCGAGCAGGTAGCTACATTCTGCACAGTACAAAATGCAAATGAATTCCAGGCTGAAAACTCACTCCAGAAGGATGAAATGCATGTGTTTCTCTCTGAAAGAACACTCTGCCACTAGGCTTTTGCTTGCTCCTTCAAAGTCTTTGTAGAAACATGTGTTTTCACTGCTGGAATACGTTTTGGGATGCATTGTTTCAATCCCTTGCAAGCCTCATGTTGTTTCTTACACAATGTGGAAAAGCAAGGACTATATGTTTCCCAAATCACTTGAAATCCAGGAAAACGCACACTACATCACTCTTGCTCAAACACGATCTTTCTCCTAATGTGTTGAGAACATTCAAGAAACCAGAAAAGAAGGGTATTTTGATGTGAATTTCAGATGGCTATGTACAAAAGGACATTTCTACTGGTTGCAGAGTGCAAAACCATGATTGACCTCATGTTCTCCATGAAAACCTTACATTTCCAAGTGACCTGAAGTAGGACTTTCACAAAAAGATGTGTTTGCGTGTCTGTGGTTTAGGCAGCTCTAAGTAGTGTATTCAGTGCTGGAGAGTAACACACTGTACAGAATTTACACAGCGTTTTGAGAGCACAACATGCTTCAAGCTGAAACTGCTACAAGGTGTGTGTAGCATGCAGAAAGAAGGCTTGTCATTTCAAAGAAAGAAGTGGAAACCAAAATGCAGGTAGTGAAATGAGCACACCAGTTTGGAAGATGTGCATGTGGACAGTTTCAAGCAGCAGCTCTTTGTGGACACTTGGAGACAGCGCTGTGAAAAAATTTCGTACGAAGCGGGATTTGGCCAAAGTTGAAAGACCTTCCAAAACCAACCCTAAAGAACTGAGCCAAACAATGAATGTTGCAACAAGCTCCTGCAGGAAAGGTGCTTGTATGAGACAAGCCCCGAGCAGGTAGCTACATTCTGCACAGTACAAAATGCAAATGAATTCCAGGCTGAAAACTCACTCCAGAAGGATGAAATGCATGTGTTTCTCTCTGAAAGAACACTCTGCCACTAGGCTTTTGCTTGCTCCTTCAAAGTCTTTGTAGAAACATGTGTTTTCACTGCTGGAATACGTTTTGGGATGCATTGTTTCAATCCCTTGCAAGCCTCATGTTGTTTCTTACACAATGTGGAAAAGCAAGGACTATATGTTTCCCAAATCACTTGAAATCCAGGAAAACGCACACTACATCACTCTTGCTCAAACACGATCTTTCTCCTAATGTGTTGAGAACATTCAAGAAACCAGAAAAGAAGGGTATTTTGATGTGAATTTCAGATGGCTATGTACAAAAGGACATTTCTACGGGTTGCAGAGTGCAAAACCATGATTGACCTCATGTTCTCCATGAAAACCTTACATTTCCAAGTGACCTGAAGTAGGACTTTCACAAAAAGATGTGTTTGCGTGTCTGTGGTTTAGGCAGCTCTAAGTAGTGTATTCAGTGCTGGAGAGTAACACACTGTACAGAATTTACACAGCGTTTTGAGAGCACAACATGCTTCAAGCTGAAACTGCTACAAGGTGTGTGTAGCATGCAGAAAGAAGGCTTGTCATTTCAAAGAAAGAAGTGGAAACCAAAATGCAGCTAGTGAAATGAGCACACCAGTTTGGAAGATGTGCATGTGGACAGTTTCAAGCAGCAGCTCTTTGTGGACACTTGGAGACAGCGCTGTGAAAAAATTTCGTACGAAGCGGGATTTGGCCAAAGTTGAAAGACCTTCCAAAACCAACCCTAAAGAACTGAGCCAAACAATGAATGTTGCAACAAGCTCCTGCAGGAAAGGTGCTTCTATGAGACAAGCCCCGAGCAGGTAGCTACATTCTGCACAGTACAAAATGCAAATGAATTCCAGGCTGAAAACTCACTCCAGAAGGATGAAATGCATGTGTTTCTCTCTGAAAGAACACTCTGCCACTAGGCTTTTGCTTGCTCCTTCAAAGTCTTTGTAGAAACATGTGTTTTCACTGCTGGAATACGTTTTGGGATGCATTGTTTCAATCCCTTGCAAGCCTCATGTTGTTTCTTACACAATGTGGAAAAGCAAGGACTATATGTTTCCCAAATCACTTGAAATCCAGGAAAACGCACACTACATCACTCTGGCTCAAACACGATCTTTCTCCTAATGTGTTGAGAACATTCAAGAAACCAGAAATGAAGGGTATTTTGATGTGAATTTCAGATGGCTATGTACAAAAGGACATTTCTATTGGTTGCAGAGTGCAAAACCATGATTGACCTCATGTTCTCCATGAAAACCTTACATTTCCAAGTGACCTGAAGTAGGACTTTCACAAAAAGATGTGTTTGCGTGTCTGTGGTTTAGGGAGCTGTAAGTAGTGTATTCAGTGCTGGAGAGTAACACAGCCTACAGAAGTTACACAGCGTTTTGAGAGCACCAACATGCTTCAAGCTGAAACTGCTACAAGGTGTGTGTAGCATCCAGAAAGAAGGCTTGTCATTTCAAAGAAAGAAGTGGAAAGCAAAATGCAGGTAGTGAAACGAGCACACCAGTATGGGAGATCTGCATGTGGACAGTTTCGAGCAGCAGCTCTTTGTGGACACTTGGAGACAGCGCTGTGAAAAAATTTCGTACGAAGCGGGATTTGGCCAAAGTTGAAAGACCTTCCAAAACCAACCCTAAAGAACTTAGCCAAACAATGAATGTTGCAACAAGCTCCTGCAGGAAAGGTGCTTCTATGAGACAAGCCCCGAGCAGGTAGCTACATTCTGCACAGTACAAAATGCAAATGAATTCCAGGCTGAAAACTCACTCCAGAAGGATGAAATGCATGTGTTTCTCTCTGAAAGAACACTCTGCCACTAGGCTTTTGCTTGCTCCTTCAAAGTCTTTGTAGAAACATGTCTTTTCCCTGCTGAAATACGTTTTGGGATGCATTGTTTCAATCTCTTGCAAGCCTCGTGTTGTTTCTTACACAATGTGGAAAAACAAGGAGTATGTTTCCCAAATCACTTGAAACCCAGGAAAACGCACACTACATCACTCTGGCTCAAACACGATCTTTCTCCTAATGTGTTGAGAACATTCAAGAAACCAGAAATGAAGGGTATTTTGATGTGAATTTCAGATGGCTATGTACAAAAGGACATTTCTATTGGTTGCAGAGTGCAAAACCATGATTGACCTCATGTTCTCCATGAAAACCTTACATTTCCAAGTGACCTGAAGTAGGACTTTCACAAAAAGATGTGTTTGCGTGTCTGTGGTGAAAGGAGCTCTAAGTAGTGTATTCAGTGCTGGAGAGTAGCACACCTACAGAAGTTACACAGCGTTTTGAGAGCACCAACATGCTTCAAGCTGAAACTGCTACAAGGTGTGTGTAGCATGCAGAAAGAAGGCTTGTCATTTGAAAGAAAGAAGTGGAATCCAAAATGCAGGTAGTGAAACGAGCACACCAGTATGGGAGATGTGCATGTGGACAGTTTCAAGCAGCAGCTCTTTGTGGACACTTGGAGACAGCGCTGTGAAAAAATTTCGTACGAAGCGGGATTTGGCCAAAGTTGAAAGACCTTCCAAAACCAACCCTAAAGAACTTAGCCAAACAATGAATGTTGCAACAAGCTCCTGCAGGAAAGGTGCTTCTATGAGACAAGCCCCGAGCAGGTAGCTACATTCTGCACAGTACAAAATGCAAATGAATCCCAGGCTGAAAACTCACTCCAGAAGGATGAAATGCATGTGTTTCTCTCTGAAAGAACACTCTGCCACTAGGCTTTTGCTTGCTCCTTCAAAGTCTTTGTAGAAACATGTGTTTTCACTGCTGGAATACGTTTTGGGATGCATTGTTTCAATCTCTTGCAAGCCTCGTGTTGTTTCTTACACAATGTGGAAAAACAAGGAGTATGTTTCCCAAATCACTTGAAATCCAGGAAAACGCACACTACATCACTCTGGCTCAAACACGATCTTTCTCCTAATGTGTTGAGAACATTCAAGAAACCAGAAAAGAAGGGTATTTTGATGTGAATTTCAGATGGCTATGTACAAAAGGACATTTCTATTGGTTGCAGAGTGCAAAACCATGATTGACCTCATGTTCTCCATGAAAACCTTACATTTCCAAGTGACCTGAAGTAGGACTTTCACAAAAAGATGTGTTTGCGTGTTTGTTGTGAAAGGAGTTCTAACTAGTGTATTTAGTGCTGGAGAGTAACACACTCTACAGAATTTACACAGCGTTTTGAGAGCACCAACATGCTTCAAGCTGAAACTGCTATAAGGTGTGTGTAGCATGCAGAAAGAAGGCTTGTCATTTCAAAGAAAGAAGTGGAAACCAAAATGCAGGTAGTGAAACGAGCACACCAGTATGGGAGATGTGCATGTGGACAGTTTCGAGCAGGCGGTCTTTGTGGACACTTGGAGACAGCGCTGTGAAAAAATTTCGTACGAAGCGGGATTTGGCCAAAGTTGAAAGACCTTCCAAAACCAACCCTAAAGAACTTAGCCAAACAATGAATGTTGCAACAAGCTCCTGCAGGAAAGGTGCTTCTATGACACAAGCCCCGAGCAGGTATCTACATTCTGCACAGTACAAAATGCAAATGAATTCCAGGCTGAAAACTCACTCCAGAAGGATGAAATGCATGTGTTTCTCTCTGAAAGAACACTCTGCCACTAGGCTTTTGCTTGCTCCTTCAAAGTCTTTGTAGAAACATGTGTTTTCACTGCTGGAATACGTTTTGGGATGCATTGTTTCAATCTCTTGCAAGCCTCGTGTTGTTTCTTACACAATGTGGAAAAGCAAGGACTATATGTTTCCCAAATCACTTGAAATCCAGGAAAACGCACACTACATCACTCTTGCTCAAACACGATCTTTCTCCTAATGTGTTGAGAACATTCAAGAAACCAGAAAAGAAGGGTATTTTGATGTGAATTTCAGATGGCTATGTACAAAAGGACATTTCTACTGGTTGCAGAGTGCAAAACCATGATTGACCTCATGTTCTCCATGAAAACCTTACATTTCCAAGTGACCTGAAGTAGGACTTTCACAAAAAGATGTGTTTGCGTGTCTGTGGTTTAGGCAGCTCTAAGTAGTGTATTCAGTGCTGGAGAGTAACACACTGTACAGAATTTACACAGCGTTTTGAGAGCACAACATGCTTCAAGCTGAAACTGCTACAAGGTGTGTGTAGCATGCAGAAAGAAGGCTTGTCATTTCAAAGAAAGAAGTGGAAACCAAAATGCAGGTAGTGAAATGAGCACACCAGTTTGGAAGATGTGCATGTGGACAGTTTCAAGCAGCAGCTCTTTGTGGACACTTGGAGACAGCGCTGTGAAAAAATTTCGTGCGAAGCGGGATTTGGCCAAAGTTGAAAGACCTTCCAAAACCAACCCTAAAGAACTGAGCCAAACAATGAATGTTGCAACAAGCTCCTGCAGGAAAGGTGCTTCTATGAGACAAGCCCCGAGCAGGTAGCTACATTCTGCACAGTACAAAATGCAAATGAATTCCAGGCTGAAAACTCACTCCAGAAGGATGAAATGCATGTGTTTCTCTCTGAAAGAACACTCTGCCACTAGGCTTTTGCTTGCTCCTTCAAAGTCTTTGTAGAAACATGTGTTTTCACTGCTGGAATACGTTTTGGGATGCATTGTTTCAATCCCTTGCAAGCCTCATGTTGTTTCTTACACAATGTGGAAAAGCAAGGACTATATGTTTCCCAAATCACTTGAAATCCAGGAAAACGCACACTACATCACTCTTGCTCAAACACGATCTTTCTCCTAATGTGTTGAGAACATTCAAGAAACCAGAAAAGAAGGGTATTTTGATGTGAATTTCAGATGGCTATGTACAAAAGGACATTTCTACTGGTTGCAGAGTGCAAAACCATGATTGACCTCATGTTCTCCATGAAAACCTTACATTTCCAAGTGACCTGAAGTAGGACTTTCACAAAAAGATGTGTTTGCGTGTCTGTGGTTTAGGCAGCTCTAAGTAGTGTATTCAGTGCTGGAGAGTAACACACTGTACAGAATTTACACAGCGTTTTGAGAGCACAACATGCTTCAAGCTGAAACTGCTACAAGGTGTGTGTAGCATGCAGAAAGAAGGCTTGTCATTTCAAAGAAAGAGGTGGAAACCAAAATGCAGGTAGTGAAATGAGCACACCAGTTTGGAAGATGTGCATGTGGACAGTTTCAAGCAGCAGCTCTTTGTGGACACTTGGAGACAGCGCTGTGAAAAAATTTCGTACGAAGCGGGATTTGGCCAAAGTTGAAAGACCTTCCAAAACCAACCCTAAAGAACTGAGCCAAACAATGAATGTTGCAACAAGCTCCTGCAGGAAAGGTGCTTGTATGAGACAAGCCCCGAGCAGGTAGCTACATTCTGCACAGTACAAAATGCAAATGAATTCCAGGCTGAAAACTCACTCCAGAAGGATGAAATGCATGTGTTTCTCTCTGAAAGAACACTCTGCCACTAGGCTTTTGCTTGCTCCTTCAAAGTCTTTGTAGAAACATGTGTTTTCACTGCTGGAATACGTTTTGGGATGCATTGTTTCAATCCCTTGCAAGCCTCATGTTGTTTCTTACACAATGTGGAAAAGCAAGGACTATATGTTTCCCAAATCACTTGAAATCCAGGAAAACGCACACTACATCACTCTTGCTCAAACACGATCTTTCTCCTAATGTGTTGAGAACATTCAAGAAACCAGAAAAGAAGGGTATTTTGATGTGAATTTCAGATGGCTATGTACAAAAGGACATTTCTACTGGTTGCAGAGTGCAAAACCATGATTGACCTCATGTTCTCCATGAAAACCTTACATTTCCAAGTGACCTGAAGTAGGACTTTCACAAAAAGATGTGTTTGCGTGTCTGTGGTTTAGGCAGCTCTAAGTAGTGTATTCAGTGCTGGAGAGTAACACACTGTACAGAATTTACACAGCGTTTTGAGAGCACAACATGCTTCAAGCTGAAACTGCTACAAGGTGTGTGTAGCATGCAGAAAGAAGGCTTGTCATTTCAAAGAAAGAAGTGGAAACCAAAATGCAGGTAGTGAAATGAGCACACCAGTTTGGAAGATGTGCATGTGGACAGTTTCAAGCAGCAGCTCTTTGTGGACACTTGGAGACAGCGCTGTGAAAAAATTTCGTACGAAGCGGGATTTGGCCAAAGTTGAAAGACCTTCCAAAACCAACCCTAAAGAACTGAGCCAAACAATGAATGTTGCAACAAGCTCCTGCAGGAAAGGTGCTTGTATGAGACAAGCCCCGAGCAGGTAGCTACATTCTGCACAGTACAAAATGCAAATGAATTCCAGGCTGAAAACTCACTCCAGAAGGATGAAATGCATGTGTTTCTCTCTGAAAGAACACTCTGCCACTAGGCTTTTGCTTGCTCCTTCAAAGTCTTTGTAGAAACATGTGTTTTCACTGCTGGAATACGTTTTGGGATGCATTGTTTCAATCCCTTGCAAGCCTCATGTTGTTTCTTACACAATGTGGAAAAGCAAGGACTATATGTTTCCCAAATCACTTGAAATCCAGGAAAACGCACACTACATCACTCTTGCTCAAACACGATCTTTCTCCTAATGTGTTGAGAACATTCAAGAAACCAGAAAAGAAGGGTATTTTGATGTGAATTTCAGATGGCTATGTACAAAAGGACATTTCTACGGGTTGCAGAGTGCAAAACCATGATTGACCTCATGTTCTCCATGAAAACCTTACATTTCCAAGTGACCTGAAGTAGGACTTTCACAAAAAGATGTGTTTGCGTGTCTGTGGTTTAGGCAGCTCTAAGTAGTGTATTCAGTGCTGGAGAGTAACACACTGTACAGAATTTACACAGCGTTTTGAGAGCACAACATGCTTCAAGCTGAAACTGCTACAAGGTGTGTGTAGCATGCAGAAAGAAGGCTTGTCATTTCAAAGAAAGAAGTGGAAACCAAAATGCAGCTAGTGAAATGAGCACACCAGTTTGGAAGATGTGCATGTGGACAGTTTCAAGCAGCAGCTCTTTGTGGACACTTGGAGACAGCGCTGTGAAAAAATTTCGTACGAAGCGGGATTTGGCCAAAGTTGAAAGACCTTCCAAAACCAACCCTAAAGAACTGAGCCAAACAATGAATGTTGCAACAAGCTCCTGCAGGAAAGGTGCTTCTATGAGACAAGCCCCGAGCAGGTAGCTACATTCTGCACAGTACAAAATGCAAATGAATTCCAGGCTGAAAACTCACTCCAGAAGGATGAAATGCATGTGTTTCTCTCTGAAAGAACACTCTGCCACTAGGCTTTTGCTTGCTCCTTCAAAGTCTTTGTAGAAACATGTGTTTTCACTGCTGGAATACGTTTTGGGATGCATTGTTTCAATCCCTTGCAAGCCTCATGTTGTTTCTTACACAATGTGGAAAAGCAAGGACTATATGTTTCCCAAATCACTTGAAATCCAGGAAAACGCACACTACATCACTCTTGCTCAAACACGATCTTTCTCCTAATGTGTTGAGAACATTCAAGAAACCAGAAAAGAAGGGTATTTTGATGTGAATTTCAGATGGCTATGTACAAAAGGACATTTCTACTGGTTGCAGATTGCAAAACCATGATTGACCTCATGTTCTCCATGAAAACCTTACATTTCCAAGTGACCTGAAGTAGGACTTTCACAAAAAGATGTGTTTGCGTGTCTGTGGTTTAGGCAGCTCTAAGTAGTGTATTCAGTGCTGGAGAGTAACACACTGTACAGAATTTACACAGCGTTTTGAGAGCACAACATGCTTCAAGCTGAAACTGCTACAAGGTGTGTGTAGCATGCAGAAAGAAGGCTTGTCATTTCAAAGAAAGAAGTGGAAACCAAAATGCAGGTAGTGAAATGAGCACACCAGTTTGGAAGATGTGCATGTGGACAGTTTCAAGCAGCAGCTCTTTGTGGACACTTGGAGACAGCGCTGTGAAAAAATTTCGTACGAAGCGGGATTTGGCCAAAGTTGAAAGACCTTCCAAAACCAACCCTAAAGAACTGAGCCAAACAATGAATGTTGCAACAAGCTCCTGCAGGAAAGGTGCTTCTATGAGACAAGCCCCGAGCAGGTAGCTACATTCTGCACAGTACAAAATGCAAATGAATTCCAGGCTGAAAACTCACTCCAGAAGGATGAAATGCATGTGTTTCTCTCTGAAAGAACACTCTGCCACTAGGCTTTTGCTTGCTCCTTCAAAGTCTTTGTAGAAACATGTGTTTTCACTGCTGGAATACGTTTTGGGATGCATTGTTTCAATCCCTTGCAAGCCTCATGTTGTTTCTTACACAATGTGGAAAAGCAAGGACTATATGTTTCCCAAATCACTTGAAATCCAGGAAAACGCACACTACATCACTCTTGCTCAAACACGATCTTTCTCCTAATGTGTTGAGAACATTCAAGAAACCAGAAAAGAAGGGTATTTTGATGTGAATTTCAGATGGCTATGTACAAAAGGACATTTCTACTGGTTGCAGAGTGCAAAACCATGATTGACCTCATGTTCTCCATGAAAACCTTACATTTCCAAGTGACCTGAAGTAGGACTTTCACAAAAAGATGTGTTTGCGTGTCTGTGGTTTAGGCAGCTCTAAGTAGTGTATTCAGTGCTGGAGAGTAACACACTGTACAGAATTTACACAGCGTTTTGAGAGCACAACATGCTTCAAGCTGAAACTGCTACAAGGTGTGTGTAGCATGCAGAAAGAAGGCTTGTCATTTCAAAGAAAGAAGTGGAAACCAAAATGCAGGTAGTGAAATGAGCACACCAGTTTGGAAGATGTGCATGTGGACAGTTTCAAGCAGCAGCTCTTTGTGGACACTTGGAGACAGCGCTGTGAAAAAATTTCGTACGAAGCGGGATTTGGCCAAAGTTGAAAGACCTTCCAAAACCAACCCTAAAGAACTTAGCCAAACAATGAATGTTGCAACAAGATCCTGCAGGAACGGTGCTTCTATGAGACAAGCCCCGAGCAGGTAGCTACATTCTGCACAGTACAAAATGCAAATGAATCCCAGGCTGAAAACTCACTCCAGAAGGATGAAATGCATGTGTTTCTCTCTGAAAGAACACTCTGCCACTAGGCTTTTGCTTGCTCCTTCAAAGTCTTTGTAGAAACATGTCTTTTCACTGCTGGAATACGTTTTGGGATGCATTGTTTCAATCCCTTGCAAGCCTCATGTTGTTTCTTACACAATGTGGAAAAACAAGGAGTATGTTTCCCAAATCACTTGAAATCCAGGAAAACGCACACTACATTACTCTGGCTCAAACACGATCTTTCTCCTAATGTGTTGAGAACATTCAAGAAACCAGAAAAGAAGGGTATTTTGATGTGAATATCAGATGGCTATGTACAAAAGGACATTTCTATTGGTTGCAGAGTGCAAAACCATGATTGACCTCATGTTCTCCATGAAAACCTTACATTTCCAAGTGACCTGAAGTAGGACTTTCACAAAAAGATGTGTTTGCGTGTTTGTTGTGAAAGGAGTTCTAACTAGTGTATTCAGTGCTGGAGAGTAACACACTCTACAGAATTTACACAGCGTTTTGAGAGCACCAACATGCTTCAAGCTGAAACTGCTACAAGGTGTGTGTAGCATGCAGAAAGAAGGCTTGTCATTTCAAAGAAAGAAGTGGAAAGCAAAATGCAGGTAGTGAAACGAGCACACCAGTATGGGAGATCTGCATGTGGACAGTTTCGAGCAGGCGCTCTTTGTGGACACTTGGAGACAGCGCTGTGAAAAAATTTCGTACGAAGCGGGATTTGGCCAAAGTTGAAAGACCTTCCAAAACCAACCCTAAAGAACTTAGCCAAACAATGAATGTTGCAACAAGCTCCTGCAGGAAAGGTGCTTCTATGAGACAAGCCCCGAGCAGGTAGCTACATTCTGCACAGTACAAAATGCAAATGAATTCCAGGCTGAAAACTCACTCCAGAAGGATGAAATGCATGTGTTTCTCTCTGAAAGAACACTCTGCCACTAGGCTTTTGCTTGCTCCTTCAAAGTCTTTGTAGAAACATGTCTTTTCCCTGCTGAAATACGTTTTGGGATGCATTGTTTCAATCTCTTGCAAGCCTCGTGTTGTTTCTTACACAATGTGGAAAAACAAGGAGTATGTTTCCCAAATCACTTGAAATCCAGGAAAACGCACACTACATCACTCTGGCTCAAACACGATCTTTCTCCTAATGTGTTGAGAACATTCAAGAAACCAGAAATGAAGGGTATTTTGATGTGAATTTCAGATGGCTATGTACAAAAGGACATTTCTATTGGTTGCAGAGTGCAAAACCATGATTGACCTCATGTTCTCCATGAAAACCTTACATTTCCAAGTGACCTGAAGTAGGACTTTCACAAAAAGATGTGTTTGCGTGTCTGTGGTTTAGGGAGCTGTAAGTAGTGTATTCAGTGCTGGAGAGTAACACAGCCTACAGAAGTTACACAGCGTTTTGAGAGCACCAACATGCTTCAAGCTGAAACTGCTACAAGGTGTGTGTAGCATCCAGAAAGAAGGCTTGTCATTTCAAAGAAAGAAGTGGAAAGCAAAATGCAGGTAGTGAAACGAGCACACCAGTATGGGAGATCTGCATGTGGACAGTTTCGAGCAGCAGCTCTTTGTGGACACTTGGAGACAGCGCTGTGAAAAAATTTCGTACGAAGCGGGATTTGGCCAAAGTTGAAAGACCTTCCAAAACCAACCCTAAAGAACTTAGCCAAACAATGAATGTTGCAACAAGCTCCTGCAGGAAAGGTGCTTCTATGAGACAAGCCCCGAGCAGGTAGCTACATTCTGCACAGTACAAAATGCAAATGAATTCCAGGCTGAAAACTCACTCCAGAAGGATGAAATGCATGTGTTTCTCTCTGAAAGAACACTCTGCCACTAGGCTTTTGCTTGCTCCTTCAAAGTCTTTGTAGAAACATGTCTTTTCCCTGCTGAAATACGTTTTGGGATGCATTGTTTCAATCTCTTGCAAGCCTCGTGTTGTTTCTTACACAATGTGGAAAAACAAGGAGTATGTTTCCCAAATCACTTGAAACCCAGGAAAACGCACACTACATCACTCTGGCTCAAACACGATCTTTCTCCTAATGTGTTGAGAACATTCAAGAAACCAGAAATGAAGGGTATTTTGATGTGAATTTCAGATGGCTATGTACAAAAGGACATTTCTATTGGTTGCAGAGTGCAAAACCATGATTGACCTCATGTTCTCCATGAAAACCTTACATTTCCAAGTGACCTGAAGTAGGACTTTCACAAAAAGATGTGTTTGCGTGTCTGTGGTGAAAGGAGCTCTAAGTAGTGTATTCAGTGCTGGAGAGTAGCACACCTACAGAAGTTACACAGCGTTTTGAGAGCACCAACATGCTTCAAGCTGAAACTGCTACAAGGTGTGTGTAGCATGCAGAAAGAAGGCTTGTCATTTGAAAGAAAGAAGTGGAATCCAAAATGCAGGTAGTGAAACGAGCACACCAGTATGGGAGATGTGCATGTGGACAGTTTCAAGCAGCAGCTCTTTGTGGACACTTGGAGACAGCGCTGTGAAAAAATTTCGTACGAAGCGGGATTTGGCCAAAGTTGAAAGACCTTCCAAAACCAACCCTAAAGAACTTAGCCAAACAATGAATGTTGCAACAAGCTCCTGCAGGAAAGGTGCTTCTATGAGACAAGCCCCGAGCAGGTAGCTACATTCTGCACAGTACAAAATGCAAATGAATCCCAGGCTGAAAACTCACTCCAGAAGGATGAAATGCATGTGTTTCTCTCTGAAAGAACACTCTGCCACTAGGCTTTTGCTTGCTCCTTCAAAGTCTTTGTAGAAACATGTGTTTTCACTGCTGGAATACGTTTTGGGATGCATTGTTTCAATCTCTTGCAAGCCTCGTGTTGTTTCTTACACAATGTGGAAAAACAAGGAGTATGTTTCCCAAATCACTTGAAATCCAGGAAAACGCACACTACATCACTCTGGCTCAAACACGATCTTTCTCCTAATGTGTTGAGAACATTCAAGAAACCAGAAAAGAAGGGTATTTTGATGTGAATTTCAGATGGCTATGTACAAAAGGACATTTCTATTGGTTGCAGAGTGCAAAACCATGATTGACCTCATGTTCTCCATGAAAACCTTACATTTCCAAGTGACCTGAAGTAGGACTTTCACAAAAAGATGTGTTTGCGTGTTTGTTGTGAAAGGAGTTCTAACTAGTGTATTTAGTGCTGGAGAGTAACACACTCTACAGAATTTACACAGCGTTTTGAGAGCACCAACATGCTTCAAGCTGAAACTGCTATAAGGTGTGTGTAGCATGCAGAAAGAAGGCTTGTCATTTCAAAGAAAGAAGTGGAAACCAAAATGCAGGTAGTGAAACGAGCACACCAGTATGGGAGATGTGCATGTGGACAGTTTCGAGCAGGCGGTCTTTGTGGACACTTGGAGACAGCGCTGTGAAAAAATTTCGTACGAAGCGGGATTTGGCCAAAGTTGAAAGACCTTCCAAAACCAACCCTAAAGAACTTAGCCAAACAATGAATGTTGCAACAAGCTCCTGCAGGAAAGGTGCTTCTATGACACAAGCCCCGAGCAGGTATCTACATTCTGCACAGTACAAAATGCAAATGAATTCCAGGCTGAAAACTCACTCCAGAAGGATGAAATGCATGTGTTTCTCTCTGAAAGAACACTCTGCCACTAGGCTTTTGCTTGCTCCTTCAAAGTCTTTGTAGAAACATGTGTTTTCACTGCTGGAATACGTTTTGGGATGCATTGTTTCAATCTCTTGCAAGCCTCGTGTTGTTTCTTACACAATGTGGAAAAGCAAGGACTATATGTTTCCCAAATCACTTGAAATCCAGGAAAACGCACACTACATCACTCTTGCTCAAACACGATCTTTCTCCTAATGTGTTGAGAACATTCAAGAAACCAGAAAAGAAGGGTATTTTGATGTGAATTTCAGATGGCTATGTACAAAAGGACATTTCTACTGGTTGCAGAGTGCAAAACCATGATTGACCTCATGTTCTCCATGAAAACCTTACATTTCCAAGTGACCTGAAGTAGGACTTTCACAAAAAGATGTGTTTGCGTGTCTGTGGTTTAGGCAGCTCTAAGTAGTGTATTCAGTGCTGGAGAGTAACACACTGTACAGAATTTACACAGCGTTTTGAGAGCACAACATGCTTCAAGCTGAAACTGCTACAAGGTGTGTGTAGCATGCAGAAAGAAGGCTTGTCATTTCAAAGAAAGAAGTGGAAACCAAAATGCAGGTAGTGAAATGAGCACACCAGTTTGGAAGATGTGCATGTGGACAGTTTCAAGCAGCAGCTCTTTGTGGACACTTGGAGACAGCGCTGTGAAAAAATTTCGTGCGAAGCGGGATTTGGCCAAAGTTGAAAGACCTTCCAAAACCAACCCTAAAGAACTGAGCCAAACAATGAATGTTGCAACAAGCTCCTGCAGGAAAGGTGCTTGTATGAGACAAGCCCCGAGCAGGTAGCTACATTCTGCACAGTACAAAATGCAAATGAATTCCAGGCTGAAAACTCACTCCAGAAGGATGAAATGCATGTGTTTCTCTCTGAAAGAACACTCTGCCACTAGGCTTTTGCTTGCTCCTTCAAAGTCTTTGTAGAAACATGTGTTTTCACTGCTGGAATACGTTTTGGGATGCATTGTTTCAATCCCTTGCAAGCCTCATGTTGTTTCTTACACAATGTGGAAAAGCAAGGACTATATGTTTCCCAAATCACTTGAAATCCAGGAAAACGCACACTACATCACTCTTGCTCAAACACGATCTTTCTCCTAATGTGTTGAGAACATTCAAGAAACCAGAAAAGAAGGGTATTTTGATGTGAATTTCAGATGGCTATGTACAAAAGGACATTTCTACTGGTTGCAGAGTGCAAAACCATGATTGACCTCATGTTCTCCATGAAAACCTTACATTTCCAAGTGACCTGAAGTAGGACTTTCACAAAAAGATGTGTTTGCGTGTCTGTGGTTTAGGCAGCTCTAAGTAGTGTATTCAGTGCTGGAGAGTAACACACTGTACAGAATTTACACAGCGTTTTGAGAGCACAACATGCTTCAAGCTGAAACTGCTACAAGGTGTGTGTAGCATGCAGAAAGAAGGCTTGTCATTTCAAAGAAAGAGGTGGAAACCAAAATGCAGGTAGTGAAATGAGCACACCAGTTTGGAAGATGTGCATGTGGACAGTTTCAAGCAGCAGCTCTTTGTGGACACTTGGAGACAGCGCTGTGAAAAAATTTCGTACGAAGCGGGATTTGGCCAAAGTTGAAAGACCTTCCAAAACCAACCCTAAAGAACTGAGCCAAACAATGAATGTTGCAACAAGCTCCTGCAGGAAAGGTGCTTGTATGAGACAAGCCCCGAGCAGGTAGCTACATTCTGCACAGTACAAAATGCAAATGAATTCCAGGCTGAAAACTCACTCCAGAAGGATGAAATGCATGTGTTTCTCTCTGAAAGAACACTCTGCCACTAGGCTTTTGCTTGCTCCTTCAAAGTCTTTGTAGAAACATGTGTTTTCACTGCTGGAATACGTTTTGGGATGCATTGTTTCAATCCCTTGCAAGCCTCATGTTGTTTCTTACACAATGTGGAAAAGCAAGGACTATATGTTTCCCAAATCACTTGAAATCCAGGAAAACGCACACTACATCACTCTTGCTCAAACACGATCTTTCTCCTAATGTGTTGAGAACATTCAAGAAACCAGAAAAGAAGGGTATTTTGATGTGAATTTCAGATGGCTATGTA